>NC_056743.1:1530362693-1530483200 GCF_019279795.1 Protopterus annectens | reverse complement strand
GCCCCTTTGGTTTTTTTTCGGGTGGGATTTCAATTTGTGTTAACTTGTGACTGTGTGGACTGCCTATAGCCTTGGTAACTGTCTCAAAAAAGTCCACATGGTTTAGGAGGCATTATCTGCCCTTAAAGCCAAACTGGGTAGGGTCCAGTGTTTAGAGGTTCCCAATGTCTCTGTTAATGAGATCCATGATGATGCGCTCCATAGCCTTGCCAGACCAAGCTAGTCAGGCTTTTATAGGGCAATAGTTCCCGGGATCTGTTGTGGCTCCACCTTTGTGGAGTGGAATAACCGTTGCTGTGCGCCACTCTATGGGCACATAGCCTGTGGAGAGGCTGAGTTTGAACAGTGTGTTTAGGTGAGGGGTTAGTTCATGTTTGAGCTCATGTGGGACGCAGCCTGGGACACCGTCCGTCTGGTCCCGTTGATGCTGTGTTTTTGGCTTTGGACAGTGCTGTTTTAACCTGAGTGTCTGATTTCAGGGGCACTACATTCTTCTGGTATGGATGTCCTTCGTGTTTCACTGTTGCAGTCATTACATTTGGGTAATCTGCTTGCAGGTTGCCCTCAGTCGGCCTGATTAACAAAATCTTGGGTCCTGCGTCAGTTGCTGTCCCTTCTTCTATGACGTCAGGTCGTCAGGGGTATAAAACATGCAGCCGACACTATTACATCAGTTTTTCTTGCCGTGCGGTGCCCAAAGCAGAAGCAGTTCGCAAGTGCTGGTTGGCCGACTCCTGAAATTTTTGATATGTAGTCCAGTCTCGCCTACACTCTTACCCGTGGGTTCAGAGCCGATCCTCGGCTCCGACTCAGCCATACTCTAGCTCGAAGTCTTTCAATTGGCTGGACTAAGAGGTATCCCATGCTGCACTCCTCCCTTTCCCCAGATCTCGTTTGCCGCTCCGTAAAACTCAGACGTGGTCTTGCTCTTGGCTGTGGCTAAGTAAAATTATTCGTCGTCTTTGACTAAAATTGTTGCTCCAAAAGCTGTTTTCATAGCTAGGTATGTGTGTTTTTGGTTTGTGGAAGCCTTTTTGCGCGGCCTTTCATGGCCTTTGTCTTAGTATTTGTCTTGGTATCCCATTAGCTATCTCCCAACGGGCTATGCCCATTTCAGTTAGAGGACCTAGTCCTCAATTTGTTATCCGTTTCCCTTCTGTGTTCATTTTGTATTTTAGGTACCCTATCCCTCCAGGCTAGGGCCATTTAAATTAGAGGACCTAGTCCTTCCCTTGTTTCCTGTCAGGGCCGTTTTAGTTAGAGGTCCTTGTGTAGTGTCAGCAGTTTAGAGTCTAGTTCCCGCACTTTATTGTTGGTGTTCGGTTGGCTGTTGTGTTGTGTCTAGTGTCCTGCTGATCATGTCCAAGGATACAAAAGAACATAAGCCTTCGGGCATCAAGAAATGTAGTAAATGTGGGTATAAGATGTCAATTACTGATGGACACTGTGTGTGTGTTTATTGTTTGGGGGCTGTCCACCTTCAGGAGTATTGTGCGTTCTGTCACGCATTCAGCCCTCGTGTTCTTCAAGAAAGGAAGAACAAACTAATTCTGAAGGGATTACTGAAACCCTCCGAGCAAGATTTGGAGAAGTCTTCTAGTGCTAAGTCCTCTCCCTCTAAAAGAGACTAAACCTGCAAAGCAAAAAAATGATCTCCGGCTCCGTCAGTCTTATCGGAGCCTCTGGAGAAAGTTTCAAAGTCTACTGTGGCATCCTCAGCTTCACTGTCTTCGGTGCCGAAGGAAGTTGGTGATTCGACAGAACCTACATCGGCTCCCAGCCTCTATGAGCCAGTGACGGAGATACTAGCTCGGAGACGGTCTCCAGTTTTTAGACTGATTTCTCCTCTTCGCAGGTCTCCTGAACAGTCTACATCTCCTACCTTGTCCTCTAGGTCCTCCAGGACTCTTTCTGATGTAGATAGAGTGGTGCAGAGACTGCTCCAATCACTGGTGCTGGCTAAATTGCTGTTGGCTCCAGCCCAGTCGGTCCCGGAGCCTGTCACCCTTCTGTCGTCGATGGATCCTCTGAGCAAATCTCAGCCTTCGGAGCCACAGTGGTCGGCGCTGCCTGATGCTTCTAGGTTGGCTCTGATAGCCCATCCTGGCTTATTGGCTCCGATCTCAGCTCCAACCTCATTGGCTCCGTCCATGGTGTCCAGGACTCATGGTTTCTTGGTTGGACCCGAGTGGGGGGTCTCGGGCCGCTCTTCGGCTCATAGCCTCCCTCTCGGTGCTTCGGCTCGGGTGAGCATGACCCGTGCTTCAGACTTTGTCGCTTCTGCTCCGAGGTCTTCCACGGTTGGTCGATCTTTAGAGCCGGGGGGACCAACTTTCGAGGTCATGTGGAGCGTACTGGCTAGGTCCTTAGCTGCATCATACAGCACTGACGCACTACCCCCTCCAGCTCCAGTATCAGTATCTGATCGCCCCCTATCCTTGGACAGCGGAGACCCAAGGCCTCAGGATACCTCCATGAGTGGTCCCCAGTTTTCTGAGGGCCCCCCAGAGTTCTTGCTTGAGGAGTTACCCAGAAAAAAATGTGCAAGAGGAAGCACATTGACTCCCAGGAGGAGTCTCTCACATTGGACACAGACCTCGAGGAATCAGAGGGGTCCCCCAAGTCATCCTCTGAGGATATCTCTTTCGCTGATATCCTAGAGATCTTGAAGCAGAGGGGCAAATGGCCCTCTAAACCCCCCTCTGAGGAGTCTGTGTTGTTGAAGGCCTTTGGGGCTCAACCCTCCACCTCCAAGGTTTCTCCACCCTTCGACGAACTCTTGGATCTGGTTTGTCGAGGGGTATGGGAAACCCCTGACACTGTGGAACCAGTTCCCAAGAGACCCAACAAATTTCTGTCCACCCCCACTGGCAAAGAATTTTTCATGATGGGCATTCCAGTAGATGCCATGGTGGCAGCGGCCACCAAGAAGGAACTGGCTGAGGCTTCATCTACCGTCCATCCCCCTAATGAGTTTAGGACCATGGACCGGTATGGGAGGCGTATGTTTTCTTCAGTGACCTTTACTTTTCGGTCACTAAATTACTTGTCATATTTTACACGGCTCCAAAGAGATCTCCTGAAAGAGCTTGGAGATTCTTTGCAGGGTAATGTTTCTGACGCAGTGGCTCAAAGTCCACGCTCCGATGTCTGCCATAAATTCTATCGTTAACTCCTTCATGAGACTAATCTCTTATGCAGCCAAAGGAGCGAGTAGGTCAGCGAGTTCCGGAGTTTCTCTCAGGAGGCACTCCTGGATGCGCCTCTGTAATTTTGCAGAGGCTTTCAAGTCTACATTCACCAATTTGCTGGTTCCTTGTTGTTCGGAACCAAGGTGAAGGACACTCACTAGGTGCGAGCAAGAGGGAAAAACTCTGTCTGCCGTGGGAGTCAGTTTTTTCCATGCCTTCTAGACCTTATCCCAAGGTCCAGAAGAGTGGAAAAATGTGGTTCAAGAAGTTGCAGAGGTTTTTTCATGACGCACAAAGTGATTCCCCCTCCAGAGGCAGGGGAGGGGGTGGTAACTCAGGTAGACGCCACCCTAGAGGTAGAGGAGGCCCCCATAACCAGGGAGACCGCAACTCCTTTCGTGGTTCTCCCTACCAGTGCTCCTGATGGGAGGCCCGACTGCGCATCTCCGGAGCCAGTCGGGGGTCGCATTTCACTATACCCAGAAGCCTGGCAAGACATCACCCAGGACCAAAGGGTATTAAAAATAGTTTCCGGAGGATATCACATTCCCTTCTCTTCTCCTCCCTCACCAATCAAAAGAATTCTAGATGTTCCACCCAATCAAAAGTGATTCCACAGCTTCAGAGGTTATAAAACTGCTAGAAAAAGGAGCCATCCAGCATGTCCCCTCAGACCAGATCGGATTAGGGACTTGCACCAGATTCTTTTTGGTGCCGAAAAGAACAGGGGACCTGAGACCCATCTTGGATCTCAGCCGCTTGAACCTCCACATGAAGAAGTCCAAGTTCCGAATGGTCACATTGCAATCTATTCTCTCCATTGTTGGGAAAAGAAGTGTGGATGTGCTCCATCGACCTCAAGGATGCTTACTACCATATAAAGATGGACAGGACATCCCAGAAGTCATCTACGCTTCTGGCTGGGAGCCAGTCATTTTCAGTTCTGTGCCCTGCCCTTTGGTCTCACCATAGCCCCCAGGGTGTTCACCAAATGTATGGCAGTGGTGATGGCTCACTTGAGACGTCAGGGATTCCAAGTGTTTCCGTACCTAGACAACTGGCTCCTTTCTGCCACCACCAGGCATCTGCTAATACAGACCAGAGACGCCACTATCAAGCTGTGTCAACAATTTGGTATCACTCTAAACTGGGAAAAGTCTGCCTTGTTGCCCTCGCAGCATGTCACCTTTATAGGCCCCGAGTTAGACACCATGCTCATGATGGTGTTTTTACCACAAGTAAGGATTCAGGGTTTACAACAACAGGTATACGCGTTGCTCCCTCTGAAAAAAGTAAAGACAAAAATGGTTCTCAAATTTTTAGGGATGATGGCTGCAACAATTATGCCGGTTCCTCTTGCGAGGCTACACACGAGGCTCCTTCAGTAGCTGCTCTTCGCCCAGTGGTCTCTACAACATTTTCCGCTTTCTCATCTTATAATGATCACAGACAAGTGCAAGCAAGATCTACGTTGGTGGCTTCACACCAGCAACCTCAATGCGGGAAAGCCCTTCGTCCCATCCCCTCCTGTTGCCACAGTGACCACGGATGCCTCCCAGATTGAGGGGGGGGGGCATTATCTCGGCAGGACAGTACAAGGCACATGGCAGGAACACGAGATACATCTGCATATAAAAGTCTTGGAGATGAGAGCAGTGCTACTAGCTTTGCAAGCACTTCAGAGCTTTCTTCCTCTCAGGACAATTGCGATCCACTCAGACAGTATGTAGGTGGTAATGTATCTGAACAAACAGGAACCAAGTCGTACCCCCTTCGCAGAGAGGCCATTCGAGTGTGGCAGTGGGCAGTGTCTTCTAGCAACGCACATTCTGGGGAAGTCCAACGTGATAGCTGACAGGTTGAGCAGAGCTATTCTGATGCCTCACGAGTGGTCCCTGAACAGTCAGGTTGCGGAGCAGATTTTCCGCAGATGGGGGTCAGCCTTGCTGCGACCTATTTGCCAGTCCCCTGAATACCAAGTGCAGCAGCTACTTCACCCTTATCCCCCCTCGGGGAGTCACCCAAGGACGCTCTAGTTCATGATTGGCCCTTTGGTCTACTTTATGCTTTCCTGCCTGTTCCTCTGCTGACAAAGGTTATTCAGAAAGCACAATCCTTGGAAAGCAGAATGATTCTGATTGCTCCACGCTGGCTTCATCAAATTTGGTTCCCCTTTCTCCATCCCTGTCTCATGGACGACCCCTGGATTCTGGACCCACAGCCAGATCTACTGACTCGTATGTCAGGGCAGTTCCATCCCCTCTCTTCAGACCCTCCGGTTGACAGCCTGGCTACTCCAGTTCCATCACTAGTCAGGCTTCATCATTTTTCTCCGGATGTGGTTCATGTTCTGTATTCTTCCCATAAGCCTTCGACCAGAAAGATTTATTCCAATAAATGGAAAAGATTCTCCATCTGGGCTCATGCAAGACAAACTGATCCGTATACAGCTCCAAGATTTATTCCAGTAAATGGAAAAGATTCTCCATCTGGGCTCATGCAAGACAAATTGATCCGTATACAGCTCCAAGATTTATTCCAGTAAATGGAAAAGATTCTCCATCTGGGCTCATACAAGACAAATTGATCCGTATACAGCTCCAATTTCTTCAGTTCTGGACTTTCTCTCCATACTTTTCAATCAGGGGTCAGCAGCCGCAACCATTAAAGTCCAGTTGGCGGCTTTTAACACTTTTCGCTTCGTTTGGCTAATGAACCCAGTCTAATGGCGCATAGACTTTAAGGCATTCTTGAAGGGCACTATGCTGCTTCGTCCTCCAGTCTTTGACCCGGTCATGCCTTGGGACCTAAATTTTGTGCTACACTGTCTCACTTCGTCCCCTTTTGAACCTGCAGCTGCTTGTGAATTGAAATATTTGACTTGGAAGACTATCTTTTTGGTAGCCATCACTTCAGCTAGACGTGTCTCAGAGTGTCAAACCTAGTCAATCAGACCGCCTTACTTGATATTTCACAAGGACGGGGTTTCCCTCAGACCAAACCCTTCCTTTATGCCGAAAGTGGCTTTGGTTAGTAATATCAACCAATCCATTGGACTGCCCGTATTTTTTGCAGAGTTTTCTAATAAGGCAGAATTTAAATTTCACCAGCTGGATGTTCATAGACAGCTGCGTTTTTATTTGCATAGAACGAAGGATCTTAGAAAATTGGATCCGCTATTTGTCTCATTTTCAGAAAATAGGATTGGGTCTCCTGTTTCCAAAGTGACCTTGTCTAGATGGATCTCTAGTTGTATTTCCTTCATTTACTCCTCAGGTGGTAAGGAGTTACAATTTAGTGAAGGCTCATTCTTACCTGATCGATGTCTACCTCTACAGCATTTCAGGCCAGGATGTCTATGGATGTTGTTTGTGCTGCGGCTACATGGGCATCTCCTCACACCTTTATTACTCACTACAAATTGGATTTGATATCCAGAGGCAGATTTTCCTTTGGTTCCACAGTGCTCAGGAGTATTTTTCACTGAGCCTCCCAGGGTTCAGGTGCTGGGGACACTGTCCCACGGGTAAGAATGTAGGTGAGATTGGACTACATAACATCAAGAAGTTATGTACTCACCATAACATTCGATGTATGTACTCCATCTCGCCTCACATTCTTTCTTACCCCCTCACCTTCCCCCATCCTAGAGGGCCTAGAGGTTAGTTCTGGTTTCAGTACTCCTTTTATTATTGGAATGTTTTTCCTTTTCTATGTGTTATGTGTATGGAAGGTGAGTGATTGAGCTTGCAGCAAACAAGATCTGGGGAAAGGGAGCAGTGCAGCATAGGGATACCTCTTAGCCCAACCAATTGAAGGACTTCGAGCTAGAGTATGGCCTAGTCGGTGCTGAGGTTCGGCTCCGAACCCACAGGTAAGAATGTGAGGCGAGATGGCTTACTTACATCAAACGTTATGGTGAGTACATAACTTCTTGTTTTCGAGTTTCAGAACTGAAATCTTCAACTTAAAGCTAAGTACCCCGTTGGGGAAACTTTTTCTTGCTCCTTACCAATGTCGGTAAAAGTTAATAATTGCATTACTTGTGGAAAGCAAATACCTCAAAGATTTTAATTCGTACTGTATTCCTTGCCTAGGCCCTGACCACGACGTACCTTGCTGTTGGTTTTGTGCTTTATGTAATCCGTACGCTATCCATCATCTGTATATTTTTGCCTCTAAATATTTCGGTTCTCTGTTTAATTATCCAGAAATGTCGTCAGTTAGCCATTTGACTACCGAGATTCCGAAAATATGTAAAGATAGACAGAGACAGCCCGCCAAGGTCCAAAACTGCCAACGACGCTTCTAAGCCAGTTGCCAGTTCACCGGTACTCAGTGAGGTGCTTTCGCAGCCCCTGATACCCTCTACTTCTGATTCGCAGGCCTCTACTGAGACCCATTCGGAGTCTGGTATGCCACGAGGTACTTCATCTATGGAGCCCGTGAATGTCTCTACCTTGGATGGGTCCAGAGCTGCTGTGCAGGCACCGGTTTCAGAGGGTGTATTCAGGCCTATGGACATGCATATTAAATCGACGCCTCCTTCATTACTATGGCCTAATCTCGATCCATGTCTAAAAAAACGACGCCCAGGCCACATGCTCAGGCCCCTATGCCTAAAAAAACAAATTATAAAAATGGCTGAAGATCTAATCTCACTAATCAGGGGTAGTCAATCCCCCCCCCCATCAGAGGCCTAGGGCTGAGCTTGATTATGAATCTTCTGATCAGGACTCTGTTTCTTCTGACTCTTCTGGTGACCTGGATTTGTCCTTGCCTCCTTATGAGGATTCTGATGTAGAGTATTCTATTCCCTCTGCTTCCCCTCCTCAGGATTTTTCTTTTGGGGGAAACCTTACAAACTTTAAGGGAGCATTTTCCCTGGGAAAGCCAGCAATTTTCTGATTCAAAAAAGAGTCTTAGGGATTTCCTCCTTCTGCCTCAGCATAGGCCTTTGGCTATTCCTCCTGTACTAGACGTTGTTGGTGATGTTTTCTCAAAATCCAGTTTGGCCCCTGATTCCCTGCCTCCTGCTCCTAGTAAACTTGACAGATACTACAGGGTTCCAGAGTGCCACAAGTTCCTTTTCAAAAATCCTATTGCAGATCCAGAGACCATTTGTCAGGGGCCCAAGGGCATTAAGGCTTCTACTGCTAAAAATCCTACCCCTTCTGATAGAGACTCCAGGGCACTGGATAGATGGAGTAAAAAGGTTTATACTTAAGCAACCTTGGCAATCGGAGCTTTAAACTGCCAATTTCATATGTTAAAATATCAGCAACATGTCATTGGACTGCTTAAACAGAAAATTATGTTGATCCCTGACTGTGTGGAAAGTAAAGATTTACAGGATTTAATGCATTCATTCTGCTGAACAAGTTGGAAAACATACTTTGCAATGTGTTTTTGATTCTTTAGAGGCCTCCTGCAGGGCTGCTGTTACTGGGTCTGTGCTTAGCAGGCATGCTTGGCTTAAGGAGCAATCTTTGCGTGATCATGTTAAAGCTAAATTGTTGGATGCTCCTTTAAATCAGGACCGCCTGTTTGGCAACAAGGCTGAAGTTGTTCTTAAAAAGATGGAAGATAAGGCTAAATCTATGCAAACTGTTAAAGATTTTTTACAAGTGCAACCTCCTAGATTTAGTAGGCACTGGCCTACTAAGAATTGGTCCTTTCCAGTCCCTTCCACGTCTTCTCAAGCCAAACCCAGACGCAGCAAAAACCCCAGGTTTCAGTCCAAGGGGACTCTCAGAACTGTGCAGTGGGGGGCCTCCACTTCTACATCTGTGAATAACAAGACGCCCCCTATGGTAAACAGTCTCAATGACTTTGTTTTAAAATTTCCAAGCACTTATCTTCTGACCGCCCCTTTGGGGGGAAAGATTGCTCTTCATTCAAAGAACTGGAAACTCATAACCCAGGACAAATGGATTTTAAATAGTGTCCCAGGGATACAGATTTCATTTCCACACGTTGCCAACACTAAATGGGTGACCGGACCTGCCTCCAAATCAGTGGGCAGAGGCTCAAAAACAAGTACTTTCTCACTTAAGCATGGGGGCTATTCAACTGGTACCAGAAGAGGAAGAGAGACAAGGTTTCTACTCCAGACTTTTCCTGGTACCCAGAAAAGACAAATCATGGCGTCCAATCCTGGACCTGTCTACTCTAAACATCTTTCTGGAGATTTCAAAATTCAAGATGCTGACCCTTCACCAATTACTTCCTAAGCTAGGCAAAGACGCCTGGTTGGCAACACTAGATTTAAAAGAAGCATACCTGCAAATCCCAGTCAGGGAATCTTGCAGAAGATACCTACACTTCAAAGCAGGATACACTCATTATCAGTTCTCTGCACTGCCCTTTGGGTCGTCTACTGTGGACTGGGTATTTACAAAGTGCTTGGCTCCGGTTATTGCATTTTGCAGGCAAAGAAGTATTCAAATATACCCATACCTGGACGATTGTCTAATTCAGGCAGAAAGCCAGGGCATACTTTTGAATCATCTGGCGTTTGTAAAAAGGGTTGTAACTTGTCTAGGGTACACCATAAACGAAAAGAAATCACAACTGGTACCCTGTCAACAAATTACATTCCTGGGAGCAAGCTTGAATACAACTTCCCAGATGGCTTACCTCACGCCAGAAAAGCAAATTCATTTGACAACCTATTTCAAACAAGTGGCCACAAAAACCCTGCTATCTGCAAGACAAATACTACAAGCCTTGGGGTTCATGGCCTCCTGCATTCTTCTAATTCCATATGTAAGACTGCATATGAGGAAACTACAGTGGTATTTAAAAAGCCTATGGAGTCAACATTCTTACAGCCTCGAAACAATGATTCCTGTCATACCTTGGCTACGCCTAGAGTTCCTCTGGTGGGCAGAGGCCTGCCAACAAAACAAGGGACTACCATTCACACTACCTCCTGCTGCCCATACCCTAACAACAGATGCATCAGACTATGTATGGGGGGTTCACCTGGTAGGGAAGTGCATTCAGGGCAAATGGAACCCAAGTCAAATGCACCTACATATCAATCAAAAAGAAATGTTAGCTGTCCAGAATGCTCTGACAGCCTTCAAGGACTACATTCTTCCAGGATAACTAATGGTAAAAACGGACAACACCACGGTTATGTGGTACATAAACAAGCAGGGGGGTACACATTCCTACCCTCTCTGCAGACTAACCATGGCATTGTGGAACACCGTCTTGAGCTACCAAGTGCACTTATAAGCTCAATTCCTGCCAGAAAAATTAAATACACTGGCAGACGGACTAAGCAGAAACCTCATGGACCCACGAGTGGAAACTCGAGCCCAGACATAAATCTATTTGCCTCCCCCCAGAACTACCAATTGGACAAGTTTTGTACAAGGACTCCCCACAAACAAGCCTGGAAAGTGAATGCTCTGTCCTTCAGCTGACAAAACCTATCCGTCTACGCCTTCCCCGCCCCCACTGCCTCTGCTCTCCAAAGTTGTACTAAAAGTCAAACAGGACAAACCAGGGATGATTTAGATTGCTCCAGACTGGCCGCGCCAACACTGGTACCCCCCTCCTGAGCATTGTGTCGCTGTTATCTCCATGGCACCTGCCTCAGACCCCTTCCCTGTTCTCTCAGCAGGAGAACAAGATTCTGCACCCCCAGCTTCCAACATTGAACCTTGCAGCCTGGCTAATTACTTAAACTCACCCTTATCCCTCAGCAAACCTGTGATGGATGTCATCTTAGAGGCAAGGAGGCCTAGTACTAGAAAATCTTATGCTGAAAAATGGAAAAGATTCTGTGCCTGGCGCCAGTCTCAAGGGATGAGCACAGCAGTGCCCAATTTACCACAGATTTTGCAATACTTAACTGAGATGCTTCACAAGGACCTGTCTTTTTCTTCCATTAAAATCCACGCCTCAGCCATTTCTGCTCATTATAGCACAGCACGTCCCCTCTTCTCTTATCCTCTGCTCAAGCAGTTCCTCAGAGGGGCCAAACATTTGAGATCACCCAGGAGAGTTCCGACCCCTGCCCTGGGACCTTAACTTTGTATTGGAGAAACTCACTCACTCTACCTCCTTTTGAGCCAGCTGCTACTGCAGACTTGAAATTTCTTTCTTGGAAAACAGCTTTCCTTTTAGCAATCACTTCAGCTAGAAGGATATCTGAATTACAGGCCCTTATAGCAGTGGAGCCTTTCAGCATCTTTCATACGGGCAGGGTGTCACTCAGAACCAAGCCATCCTTCATGCCCACGGTGGTATCCAGTGTGGCTCTTAATCAGTCCATTCATTTGCCAACCTTCTTTCCCAATCTACAGAACAAAGGGGAACGGGATTCTACATTCCTTGGATGTGCACAGACAACTTAGATTCTACTTGGACAGGACTAAACCTCAAAAAAAGCTGAACAACTGCTGGTAGCATTTGCTGCAGGGGCAGAGGGGAAGGCTATTTCAAAACAAACCATTTCTAAATGGATAAGCCATTGCATTCATTTCTGCTATAAGCACCATGGAAAACCTATCCCTCAGGGGATCAGATCTCACTCCACCAGGGCTGCATCTACTTCTGCAGCCTTTCTCAGAGGTGCTCCTACCAGTGACATCCTAGAAGCTGCTACATGGAGTTCTGTACATACTTTCACCAAGCATTATCCTTTGCCAATTTTCTGTAAATCCAGAGCTGGCTTTTCCACTGCTGTCTTGCAGAGCCTTATAGCTGGCCCTAATGCTATATAAACTCCTCCTCCCAACCTTAGCTTTGGGAATCTACCCAAATGTAATGACTGCAACAGTGAAACACAAAGAACATAGTACAGTTGTGTACACTTACCATAAATGTAGATGTTGGAGTGTTTTCACTGTTGTAGTCCTGGTTACCCTCCCTCCAGCCCCCTAACTTCTTCTGGCTATACCTCTACTTTCCTTTGCTATGCTTAAAAGCCTTTTTGTTGTATTTGCTTTTTGTTGGAGGTATACCTTTGTGTTTTTATGTTTATTTGCTTCCCATTTGGGGGGCACCTGACATCTGGGCCAAAAGAAACTGATGTAATGGCGTCGCCTGCATGTTTTATACCCCTGATGACCTGACATCATGGAAGAAGGGACAGCAATTGACGCAGGACCCAAGACTTCGTTAATCAGCCGACTGAGGGCAACCTGCAAGCAGATTACCCAAATGTAATGACTGCAACAGTGAATACACTCTAACATCTACATTTATGATAAGTGTACACAACTGTACTTTATGGGTACTTTTGGGGGTGAGAGGGGGGTGAAGTTTGAACTGAACCTGTCTGCCAGGATAATGGCGATATTGGTCAGTTCAATGTATTTTGTGTCATTCTGCACTAACTCCGAGCAGATCTGAGAATTGCCACTTAGATCCTTGACATAACTGAAGAATGCCTTGTTATCTTTTGGAGTCCTTGGCAATTTTTTTCAAAGCTAGCCTTGGATGATTTTATGAGGGATCATAGTTTCTTGCTGATATTGATCAGGGATGTCTTACCTTCTTGGGATTTTACTCCTTGCTGTACTAGTTTCCTCCTCCTGTTGTATATCTTGTTTATGGGCATGGGTCTACCAGTCTGGTTTCCTTTTATTGGAGGAGTGAGTCTTGGTTTTGCTTGAGATAGCATGATCCATACATTCTTGTAGGTGCCCGTAGAGTGCATTTGTAAAGGATTTTGCAGCTTGAACAGCGTTATCCTTTAGCATGGAGGCTTTGAAACGTTCCACCTCGGTCTTAAGTAACGTGAAGTTTGCTTTTGAAATGTATTTCACTGTGGTTTCTTTGACCAGGGGTGGGGACAAAATGTGGATATCCAGAGTGATTAGTTTATGTTCACATCTAACCAGTGAGGGTTTGAGTTCTGGTGTGGAACACCAGTCGACCATGTTGGTGTGATGACCAGGTCCAATATGTTGTCACCTCTGGTGGGGGTGTTGACCAGCTGATCCAGGGAGTTAGAGTTTATAAATTCTAGGAAATGTTGGGCAAGGGAGTTATTACTTGAGTAGTTCTCCCAGTTAATGTTTGGGTAATTGAAATTGCCCAATATCAGGGTGTTTGGTAGGACCTTTATGTTTCCAGAAATGTGGAATGGGGGTCCTGGGACATGGTGGGTGATCTGTAGCAAGCTACAATTTTTATTGCAGTTTTGCCTGTTAGTTGCACATGGATGATCTCTGAAGCATCGTGCTGTGCCCCTAACCTGGAGGTGTGGTATCCTTGATGAATATGGATATGCCCCTGCCTTTTGTATTTCGGTCCAGGTTTTGTGGCCGAAATGTATGGTATGAGTTGTAGCCTAGTAGAACTGGGGTGCTCTCTGGAGCCTTAAACCAGTTTCTGTTACTGCACATATATCGATTTTCTCCATACTGAGGAGTGCCTTGAGTGCGTGCATTTTGAGGTTTAGACTTATGGCACTGAGTTGCATTACCCTCAGTTTTTTGTTACTTGTGCTATTTACAGCGGTGGGTTTGTCTTTTGAGCCTTGCCTAAAAAAGGCACTATGGGGGTGGCAAGAGCCTTGGCTAGTATTCAAAATAGTAAGGATGACAGGTGCAAGCTGTCTATAGCGAAGCAGCGTTGCTTGTCTAGCATGTCATCCCATGCTGACAGACACAGTGGATCCACTTTGAGTGTCACCAGAAGCTTAGCCAATTGTTGAAATTTATATTTTTTTCTTTATACTGTGGTATCATTCTTGGTGAGGGCAGAATGCTACTCAGGGTCAGGGTCATACCAGCATGGGCTACATGATCAGAGAGCTCCTCTTTGTCTCTTTTCATGTAGTACAGGGAGGTATGGCTCAGGTCATTCACACCAACATGGGCAATGGCAGAGTCATGTTTTTACTTGTTCTGTAGTGACCTGAGTGCTTGTGTTATGTGGCGGATCCTGGCATCCGACAGGCAGCTAACAGTAACCTTCTCCTTGTTCAGCGTAGTGAGTGGGACGTCAGTGTACCCGACTATAGAGTCACTTTGTACTAGTGTATTGGGTATGTTATTTTGCCTTAAGGGCTGTGATTGCATGGTACACTGGTTTTGTGAAGTATGTTTCATGGTTTGTGTTGGAGGAGTGGAGGTTGCTCGCATGTCTGCTTTGGAGGTTTCTGTTGCAGATTTTTATTTAGAGCCTCCAAGTATGTTTTCGTGTATTTGTGTTTTTTGCCGGTGCTGGTTTCATAGGTCTGTGTGAGACTGTTGGTGTGATGCAAGTAATTCCCTTCTCCTCTTGACTGCCTGGTCCAATCTTTGATTGGGAGAGCTTAGCCTCCAGTTTTTCTGTATAATTGCATCTCTTGCATGTATTAGTGTTTGGTGGTAGGAGGAAGAGAGGGTTGTCTGTGCACTTGAGGCAGTTGTAACATTGCCTCAAAATGCCCAGATTCACCAGTTGGACCGGAGGGTACACCTGGATCTCCCCTTTGGACATGCCTGGATAGGTACAGTGAACTGTTTTGCTGATTGGCTGGTAAGGTCAAATAGAGAGCCTTGTCCTTCTCTACATTATAGGGGGTCTAGTGCTAAGGTTCATTAGTGCTTGCTATGAGTTTTGAGCAAGTGATGGCCTGAGAAGTGAATTTTGATAACTTAAGTTGAAAGTTTTTCTACTTCCAAGGGAAAAATTGAAGAGTAGACTTTGTGGAGCCAGGAATAGTTATACCCCAGCTAACCGGCATGCAAAACTGGGTTTTATAGCAGGGAAATGAAAGAGAGAGAAATTAACTCAAAATGGCCAATAAACTACTAATTTCTGGGCTGAAACCACTCCTCCAGGGACAGATAGGCTGCTCAAAGCTCCTCTGTCTCACAGGTGAACAGAGAAAGTTCCTTCTATCCAGATAAGGTATGGGCAAACACAGAAACTTGTAACCCAGCCTTGAATTCAGCACTAACCTGAAAACTGGACTATACTAGCTTAGAAAGGCGGGAAAACAAGTATATTTTTTTTTTCAGAAAATGAAGCAGATATAATCAAAAAACACTTTAAATGCACAGAAATGGCTATCACACTTGAGTGTGTAACCTGCAACAGTTAAACGGGTAATTTAAACACAAAAACAACTTTATTAAAGTGCAGGCAGTAAAATAAGTACAATATGTAGCTGAAACAAGCTTTTTAAATCACAGAAACTCAAAAAAAAAAAAAAGAAAGAAAAAAAATTGCCGTTTTAGGTGGAATTAGCTAAAGTCAGTAAGAAATGCAGAAGGATACTTAATCACTCCAAAGTCTCTCCTTTGTCTCTCTGCTGCTGTAGAGCTCTGCAGGGCACCAGGAAGGAGCTTGCTGACACACACATACACATACATATCTATATATATATATATATATATATATATATATATAAAATCAGGTTATTTGGAGCAAGGGAATGGTTACAGGGGGAGGTTCTGTTAAGAGCAATAAAAGCATTAAAATCAATTCTTTAACAAGTCACCCTTCCCTCTTAACACCATTAAAACAAAAATGCTAGAGAAAAATTAAAATATATAGTATTAGGACAGCTTATTAAGACTAACCTACTAATCCGAACTTTATTAAGAAACTAACTCACTAACAGAATGACTAACACAAAGATCTACTGATAGATATCGATCAGAATAAATGCTAATACTTATAAACTGAAACACTTAAAGCTCACTTTCATACCAAATCAGGTTTGTGTGTAAAAAAAAAAATATATATATATATAGATCATTATATTGAACATGCATATAAATCTACAAATGAACAACTAAGTAGGCTGAAAACCATAGCTATAATTGCTAAGGTAGAAATACAGTGAAAAATGTTAAAAATAAAGCATGAAGGCCCAGGGTATGTGTTCATGTGGCATCTAGCTAAGAAAGCACTTAGTTTGAATGAGTAAAAGTGCACTTGAGTATCACAAAACAGCACCAGTAGCAGTTACTTTCATTGTAAAATATTTACAATGTTTGATATTTGTTGTGAAGGCTGCCAGCCCAGCCAACTGGAATTTTGTAAATTTTATGATATCCTCCTGTTCCAATGTTTCAGTATTCACTTTGGTGTGGGATTTTCTACTTCAGGCGATCTGACATCTGCTCCTATACAAAAGCTTTTAGCCTGGATGCTGTAGGTATGTGGGACATCGCACGTAGGGCCATAAACTCCTTAAATGGGACGTCGGCACGCACAGACCTCAGAATTTTTTTTAGTCGCAGACGTCACTGTGATCGTTCAGCTCCTACTTAAGATTACTTCAGAAAGATAAGTACCTCGTTAGGTTTTTTTGTTTTCTTTATCATTGCCTGTGCTTGGTTTGCTGTAGTTTTTGGCTGATGTCAGCTAAAAGAGGCAAATGTAATTGCGGCCGGCAGATACCGCACAAAGATTCTCACAATAAGTGCGCATTTTGTCTAGGTAGGGAACACCACCATACATTGTGTTCCATTTGTAAGTCCTTCGTGTTCAAGACACTTTGCAGTCATTTGGCCGAATTAAATTTATATCTCGAGAACTAGCGTCTTAAATGCCTAGCCCTTAGGATGGACCTGGAGTTTGTCAACCAACCTGAGCCATCCAGGAAGAGGGCCAAAGTTTACAGGCCTGCTCCTACTGCCACTCTATCGGACATCCTGCTGGTTTCTGATATAGGTTCCGAGGAATGTCTGCTTTCTGCGTTAGCTTTGATGGTTCCCGCTGAGGAAGCCATTTCTGCAGCCACGGAATGCACGTCCAGGGAGACTGTTCAGCCATCAGCCCCAACCAACGTCGAGGGGAACCTCTTGTTAGACTGAGTCCTCTCCTACTGCAGGCCAGGCTTCAATCCCTAGGCCATCCTCGAAGCCTACACCTTCCAAGAAAAGACAAAAGACAAAACATATTACTCTTGCTTCTGAAGCACAGCCAGATTGGCAGTCTTTTACAGACTCTCTTATGCAGGTCTTCATGGCCTGTAGGCTCACATGCCCTGCTCCTTACACCATCCCTGTGCTCAGGCCTCAACCAGCCTCTGCCTCTTCTCCCCGACATACAACTACTCTAGAGGGAGAGCAGCAGCAATATCAATATGATTCTTCCTCAGAGGAATCCGTCTCGTGTGTCTCAAATTGCTTCCCCTGTTGACTACTGTTCCCCTGATGAAGACTCCATTGAAGGGGACTCCCTCCTGAAAATTTAACTTTTGGGGAAACTAACTAAAATGGAGTACGTCAAGTGGGACACTACCCTGATGTCTGACACCCAGAAGAGGTATTTTGAACTTCTGCAACTTGAATCTCCCTCTGCATCAGCTATACCTCCTGTGCTCCCAGCTTTCCTGGATGCATTCATCTCTGTCTGTAAGAACCCAGACTCAGTCCCCAGCCCCTAAAAGACCAGACAGGTTTTATAAGGTGCCTGACCAAAAATTCCTAGTTAAGCAATTCCTCCACTAGCAGACCCAACTGTAATTGCTGCGGCTCCTGACAGACAATCTAGGCAGGTTGCAAATGAGAAAATTCCAGTGGTACTTAAAGAATATGTGGTCTCAGCACCTACACCCCCCTAGACCAACAAATCCCCCTCCTGCCCTGCCTAAAGTCAGAACTGAAGTGATGGATTCAACAAATCCTCTGAAACCAAGGCAGTCCCCTGCAACTTCCTTATCCTAAGCAATCCATGCACACAGATGCATCAGATCTAGGGTGGGAGCAACTCTAAAGGGTTACAGGGTTCAGGAATCTTGGACCCTTGCCCACAAAAATAGCACATCAATGTCAGGGAGAGGACTGCAGTCTTGCTGGCCCTTCAGGCCTTTCTTCCCATCCTTCAACCAGGCCTTCTTCACATTCTTACAGACAACACCACAGTCATGTGGTACCTGAACAAACAGGGAGGGACAAAAGAAAAACAAAAAAGTACCGAAGCTAACAGCTGAAGGTAAAATAATGAACTTTAACGCACACATAAGACAGTAAGCGCTTTCACGGTGTGCTCTCAGACTGTTCTAAACTAGTAACAAATGCAGTTAAATACCATAAGTTAATTAGTCAATTAAAGCAGTGATAAAAGCATCAATTATCTAAGAGAAAAATGTAAACAGTATGATTTTGACCAAGGGCTCGAAGTACGGTTCCTGACCCCCTTACTCCATGGTAAAGCTGTAACTGTAATGTCCAAACTTTCTGATACTGAGTCAGTTATAATATTATAAAGAACTGTTTGCTAGAATTTTTTAAGTTAACACCTGAAGCTTAGAGAAAAAAGGATGTGATAGTGTTCAATCTCGCCGTTTGTTCTTACACATGGGTTCGGAGCCGATCCTCGGCTCCGTGCCGGCCTCTTGCAAGCTCTGCATCGAGAAGAAGCTCGAGACAATCTAATACCCACAATCCCCCTCTGCCTTTACCTCAGATCTAGTTTGCCGCTGCTGCATTCGCATCGCTGGGAGCTAGCTCGAGCGTCTAAAGCTAAGATATAACTTGTTTGTTATATTTTATTAGATTTTCTATTTCTATTTGATGTTTCAGTATTATACTGTATGATTGTGTTGTGGTCTGGTTGATTTCTTGGTACCGTTAACTAGTTTTATCGGTTAGATAATTTTCGGGGCCTACATCCCTTCATAAATTTAATATTTGAGGAAAGAAAAGTTCTTTTATACCGGATTTGACAATTTTTTATCGGATTTGACAAACTTTAACGGATTTGACTGCATTACTGGACTTGTCTCTCTTTTTTATAATGTCTGATAAGGTGAAGTCAGGTTTCAAGCGTTGTTAGTGTGGCCAGAAAATGCCAGTGACTGACAACCATAGTTCCTGCGTCTACTGCCTTGGCCCTCTCCACTTGCAAGAGGACTGTTCCATCTGTCACTCTTTTAGTGGGAGGGTCATGACAGATAGACGCAGGAAACTAATGGACAGAGGTCTGTTGAAACCTTCTTTTCAGGAGGCTCTGGATGCTTCTGACCAGGCATCGAAGTCCTCTAAGGAATCGAAGACGTCGGAGCCCAAGTCATCGGCTCCGAGCTCTTCATCAAAGGTTAGATCACCGGTTCCACAGACTTGGGGCGAGTGTTCAACTGGTATCGGTTCCTGAGCCTCGAGTCTTGGAACCGGTGATGGAGCTCCCTCCTTCGACCTTATTGAGGTCGGCTCCGTCTTCGGTTCCTTCGACCCGTTCTTCCTCCAAACTTTCGGATATCGATGTGGATCGCGTGGTGCAGAAGTTATTGGAGCATTCGGCCCTCTCCAAACTTATTTCGGTTTCCACCCAGTTGGTGTCGAAACTTGAAGGCCTCCCTGTATCTCCATCCATTCCTCCTCCGAGACCGATTCAGTCTTTGGAGCCGGAAGAGGCTGATCTACTGATTGTGGAGCCCTCGGGTCCAGAACCGTCCTTTTCTCGGTCTGTTCCTTTCACCTTGACTCCGTCGGACCCGATACCGGAGTCTCGGAGCCGACGGTTTGTCCTTGGTTCCGGGGCCGAGAGTCGAACCGACGTTTCGGTTCCAACTCTCCCCCTCAGGGCCTCGGCGCGGATCGATTCGGCTCCGTCCTCGGGGTCGATGCCTTCGATGCCCGTGTCGGGGATTCTTCCCATTTCCTCGGAACCGGGGGACTCTTCGATCACGGGACCCGGGAGCGTTCGACCTGATGAGGAAGGTGTTGTCTACCCAGACAACCACATCAGTGGAAGCAACCTCTCCTCCCCATAAAGGGCCGGTATCTTCATCTGCACCCACGGCCACATCCAAGCGTCGGGCACCAGTGTCTCAGCCACCCCTGGAGGGTGCCCCCTCTTCCTCCGAGGCTTCTTCGGATGCTCCCCACGAAGAAGTCCCTAGGAAAAGATTGTGTAAGAGGAGACACTTGGATTCTCCACAGGAATCCTTGACATCTGATACTGACTTAGATGAGTCAGAGGGGTCCCCTAAGTCACCTTCGGAAGATGTCTCTTTTTCGGACATATTGGAGATCCTGAAACAGAGAGGTGACTGGCAGTCCCTT
This sequence comes from Protopterus annectens, assembly GCF_019279795.1. NCBI lineage: Eukaryota > Metazoa > Chordata > Ceratodontiformes > Protopteridae > Protopterus > Protopterus annectens. Next base: position 1,530,463,033 of record NC_056743.1, on the reverse strand, counting down.
CCCCCTTCTGAGGATGAGTCAGTTCTGCTGAAGGCATTTGGTGCTCGCCCTTCTTCCTCCTGGGTCACTCCGCCCTTCGACGAGCTAATGGATCTAATTGCTCGAAGGGCGTGGGAGGCTCCTGACACAGTGGAACCAGTTCCAAGGAAACCTAATAAATACATCACGGCACCTCAGGACAAGTCCTACCTAACAAAAGGAGTTCCAGTAGACGCTATGGTGGTGGCAGCAGCCACGAAAAAGGAGATGTCGGAGCCTTCTTCGTCTGTCCATCCTCCTAATAAAGATTCTAGGACGATGGATAGATACGGGAAGCGCATTTTTAGTTCAGCGGCCTTTTCCATGCGATCCCTGAACTATTTGACCCATTTTACATGTCTACAGAGGGATCTAGTCAGAGTTGGGAGATACCCTCCAGGGTACTACAGATGCAGCTGTCTCAGAAAAAGTGACAGCGCAACTTAATACCCTTACATCGATTGTTAACTCGTCCATGAGGCTGATTTCCTACGCAGCCGAAGGTTCGAGTAGGGCAGCAGCTTCAGCGATTGCTCTTCGCAGACAATCCTGGATGCGCTTATGCTCCTTTGCGGAAGCCTTCAAGTCTTCCTTTACTAACGCCCCATTTGACGGTGCCACTCTCTTTGGCCCCAAAGTAAAGGAGACCCTTACCTGGTGTGAACAGGAGGGAAAGACTCTGTCTGCTGTCTGAGTCCGTTTTTCCACCCCAACCAGACCGTACCCCAAAGGGCAACGTGGTGGAAAAATGTGGTTTCGAAAACCCCAAGGATCTTTCCCAGGCACACAGGGAGACGCCCCCTCTAGAGGCAGAGGAGGGGTAGAGGTGGAAGACGCCGCCTGGCGGCAGAGGGGTCCGCAACATCAAGGTGACAGGGAGACACTCCTGGTAAACCTTTCCAGCACTCCTGAGAGGAGGCCCGACTGTCCTGCTCTGGAGGCAGTCGGGGGTCGCTTAGCTTTATACCCTCAGGCCTGGCAAAATTTAACTACAGACAAGTGGGTAAAAGCGTGGTTACCAGAGGTTACAACATACCCTTTCTATCTCATCCCATTCCAAAGAAAAGACTCCCAGATGTACCGCCCCATCTGCGAGAGCCAGCAGCCATAGAAATTTCAAAGCTGCTAGAAAAAAGAGTCATCCAACCAGTCCCAGCGGACCAGCAAGGATTCGGGACTTACTCAAGGTTCTTTTTAGTTCCAAAGAAAACAGGGGACTGGAGGCCTATTCTGGACCTGAGCTACCTCAATACCTTCGTCAGGAAGGAAAAGTTCCGAATGGTCACGCTTCAATCGATCCTTCCTTTCTTACAGAAGGACGACTGGATGTGCTCAATAAATCTAGAAGATGCATACTACCACATCAAAATGGCCAAGGGCATCCAGAGATCATCTGCGCTTCCGGCTGGGGGCCAGTCACTTTCAATTTCGAGCCCTGCCCTTTGGTCTGACCTCAGCCCCCAGGGTCTTCAAATGCATGGCAGTGGTAGCGTCTCACTTGAGACGCCAAGGATTCCAGGTGTTTCCGTATCTGGACGACTGGCTCCTTTCTGCCACCACCCAGCGTCAACTATTACAGGCCAGAGACTTTGCTCTTCAACTGTGTGTTCACCTAGGGATTTCCGTAAACTTCGGAAAATCCTTACTTCAGCCATCACAAAATATCTTGTTCATAGGAGCAGAATTAAACACATGTCAGTTGATTCTGAGGCTTCCCTCAGAAAGGATATTATCACTTCAAACTCATATACGTCTTCTACTCTTGTCAAGGAAATCTCCTGCAAAACTAGTACTAAAGGTGTTGGGCCTCATGTCAGCCTCCCTTATTGCAGTTCCCTTGGGAAGGCTGCACATGAGAGTCCTACAATGGCTACTGTTTGCACAATGGTCGTTTCAACAACTACCTCTAACACACGAGATTCTTATAACAAAGACATGCAAAACAGATCTAAACTGGTGGCTTCAAACGTGCAACCTTTCCAAGGGAGACCGTTTGTGCTACCCACCACAGTTCACGGTGACCACGGACGCTTCCCTGATAGGGTGGGGGGGCATCTTTCAGGGACAGACAGTCCAAGGCGAATGGACCAATTTGGAGTACAATCTGCACATCAATGTTCTAGAGTTGAGGGCAGTGTTTCTAGCGTTGCAACACTTTGCTCCCCTTCTTCCTCTGGGAACTATTGCAGTTCAGACGGACAACATGTCTGTAGTCTGGTACATAAACAAGCAAGGGGGAACCAAATCCTATCAGCTATGCAGAGAGGCCATGAGAATCTGGCAGTGGGCGGAGTCCACGGGTCGCTTTCTAATAGCAACGCACATCCCGGGGTCATCCAACGTCATAGCCGACAGGCTCAGCAGAGCAATTCTGTTACCGCACGAGTGGTCCCTAAAACAATCAGTAGCGAAAAGGATTTTTCGCAAGTGGGGCCAGCCTTCCTGCGATCTGTTTGCGTCTCCAATGAACGCCAAATGCAGGAGCTACTTTGCCCTATTACCCCCTCCAGGGGAAGTCCCCAGGGACGCACTGGTTCACGATTGGCCCCCGGGACTCCTGTACGCATTTCCTCCATTTCCTCTATCATCAAAGTTTCTCCAGAAAGCCAGGAACCTACACAGGACAATAATCCTCATTGCCCCATTCTGGCCTCGTCAAATTTGGTTTCCCTTCCTGAAGATACACTGCATTCGGGGACCCTGGATTCTGGACCCAGAGCCAGACCTATTGACTCACTCGTCAGGGGTTCCCCATCCCGCGCTCCTGTCCCTCCATCTAGCAGCTTGGCTACTCCAATTCCCAACTTAGCCAGGTCTGATCTTTTGTCACCAGCAGTCCAGAATATATTGGTGGCTTCCCATAAAGCTTCCACTACTAAAACATATGCTAGCAAATGGAAGCGATTTGTATTCTGGGCGAATACACACCATGTGGATCCTTTTATAGCTCCTTTGAATAAGATATTAGAGTTTTTAACGGACTTATTTCATCAGGGTGCTTCTCCTGCTACACTAAGAGTTCAATTGGCTGCCATTTCAAATTTCCATGTGGAAGAATGTGGAGCTCCTGTTATGGCTCACAGACTTTGTAAAGCCTTTTTAAAGGGTTTTTCATATTAGACCACCGGTCAGATCTCCTCGTCACCTTGGAGTCTAAACTTGTTGTTATCTAAATTAATGTTGCCCCCTTTGAACCTGCCTCTTCTTGCCCATTAAAATTTTTGTCCTGGAAGACTCTCTTTTTGGTAGCCATTACTTCTGCTAGGCAGTATCTGAACTTCAGGCTCTCTCCATCAAGCACCCTTATTTGATTTTTCACTCTGACAGAGTTTCTCTTAGAACCAATTCATCCTTCCTCCCTAAAGTGTGTTCTATTAACAATATTAATCAGTCCATTGAATTACCCAGTTTCTTCAAAACCACTCCAACAAAATGGAGTATATGTTACACAAATTAGATGTTCACAGACAGCTAAGATTTTACTTGGATAGAACAAAAGATCACAGAAAAACTGATCAACTCTTTGTGGCTTTTGCTGATAGCAGGAAAGGACTTGCAGTTACCAAAAGAACTCTTTCTAAATGGTTAACGGATTGTATAATCTATGTCTCCGATTCTTCAAATCAAACCCTTTTGCACAAACCCAAAGGACATTCCACAAGGTCAGTGTCTACATCTTTGGCTCATGCAGCCCGCCTACCACTGGACGCTATTTGTGCGGCTGCTACTTGGTCTAAGCCACATACATTCATTTCTCATTATAAGGTAGACAAGGTTTCTAGGGACAGGGCAACCTTTGGTTCCACTGTGCTCAAGAACGTCCTCCCGTGAGTTCCTCAGGAACAAGGAGCTAGGGACGCTACCCATGTGTAAGAACAAACGGCGAGATTGAACACTATCACATATAGAAGTTATGTCCTTACCATAACGTTCCATGTGGAGTGTTCATCTCGCCTTTGTTCTTACAGTCCCACCCTCCCACCCTTAGGAAGAACGTTCTTTGATGCCTGGCCAGGAGCATTCTGCTGCTGTTGCAATGTTGTGTACATAGTTGGCATATATATTTATATATGTCTATTTGGCTTATATATATATATATATATATATAGTTATGTATAGATTCTTTCTGTGCATATGTGATGTAAGCATGAATGTGCTCTCTCTGTAGATTGGTTTGCTTGCAAACTAGATCTGAGGTAAAGGCAGAGGGGGATTGTGGGTATTAGATTGTCTCGAGCTTCTTCTCGATGCAGAGCTTGCAAGAGGCCGGCACGGAGCCGAGGATCGGCTCCGAACCCATGTGTAAGAACAAAGGCGAGATGAACACTCCACATGGAACGTTATGGTAAGGACATAACTTCTATTTTTGTGAGCATAAACACAAGGCAGATGTAAGTGTGTGTGAATATGTTGAACTAAACACTTATTTTCATAGGTAGGCTAGTGGATGTCTGGTCACCACTTTTGAAGGGTTGGCAGACCTTTTAGTGAGGGAACAAGCCCTTAGCACTTTGCCTGAGGACATGAGAATCTAGTTAGCTGATACAGTGCATTACTGTAGATGAGTTGGGGAAGAAGGGAGACCTATACTTAGCAAGCAGGGCATCACTCCACAGGACAGGGACACCCCATGCTGCTTATGGATCTAAGAGAACCCATGGTGGGCAGCCCAGACTGCCCCAACAGAGTCTGTCAGTAGCAGGGGAAGCCACTAGTCCAGGTACACGTCCAGGACCTAGGGAAAAATGTTCTAAATGCAACCAGTGGGGCCATGTAGCATATAGGTGTCCATGGAGGCAAGGTGAGGAACAAAAGGTGGGAGAGCCAGTAAGTGGAAATGACAGAATGCCAACAGTAAGTTGTCTTGAGACAACAATGGTATCAAACTACCACCCTGTAGATGTCCTGATAGGGAATGATTTTGGTCTTGCAGTACTTTTTGTTCATGAAGTTACACACAGTCAGGCTTTGAGACAAGTATGTGGGTCTGGTAGCCTGGGGGAGACGCAGACAAGACTGCACACTTGAGCCAGGACTGGTGAGGTGATTACTTCCGGGAGGGAGCTACCCTGTAGCAGTGAGACTGAAGGTGAGCCACAGCTGCATGCGAGTACTGATGTTCCCTTGGACAGAGTGACTGCGAGGGCGGAGGTGAGTAGTAGTACCCAGGCTGATAGTGAGAGACTGCTGTCAGAGGATACCAGACTTCTGTGGACAGGGAGCTGAGAAGGGTTACAAAAAGAGAGTTGAGTCAGGCTCACCTCTCAGACCCTACGTTGCAAGGCCTGAGAGAGGTAGCTTCTCAAGGGAAGGGGGAATCTGTATACTGGAACAAAGGGTTACTGTATAGAGAGTGGACCTCTGATAGAGCGCTAGGCGGTGACAGAATACAGCACTTGATTGTGTCCAGAGTCTACTGTTTGGCACTTCTAGCCATAGCCCACGGTATTCTCTTTGCAGGTCATATGAGCATAAAACGTACAAAGAGACGTATTATGCGGAACTTCTATTGGCCTGGGATTTCCAGAGATGTAACAGGGTACTGCAGTGCCAAAAGGTAGACAATGCAGCAGACAAGGTGAACGCTCCATTGATGCCTTTGCATGTGATTGAGGAGCCATTTCAGAGGGTAGCTATCACCTTGTCTGCTGCATTGTCTACCTTTTGGCACTGCTCACAAGTATATCCTAGTGGTAGTAGATTATGCTACCAGATACCCTGAGGCAGTGGCTCTGTCCTCCATTGAGGCAGAAAAGGCAGCAAATGCTTTTAGAGATTTTCAGCAGGGTAGGTTTCCCAAAAGAAATACTGACTGACAGAGATGCCAATTTCCTGTCAGACCTGCTGGTTTGTCTGTGGGACGTAATCTGGGGTGAAGCACCTAAAGACCACCCCCTGCCATCCCCAGACTCATGGTCTTGTTGAGAGGTTAAACTCTATACTCAAGACCATGCTGTAGGCATTTGCAGACTAGTTTAAGAGGGACTGGGGCAAATATTTGCCCCATCTGTTTGTTGACAGAGAGGTTTTCCAGGAATCTACAGATTTTTTCACCCTTTGAGTTGTATGGGCATAGGGTGAGGGGACCTCTAGATTTGATACAAGATAAGGGGGGTGTGAATCCTGCAAGGAGTCTGTTATGGCATATCTCCTAAACCTCAGGACAAGGCTCAGGGAACAACCTGGCAGAAGCCCACCAGCAGAAAAAGGTCTGGCATGACAGGAATGCTTGAGCTAGGGAGTATGCTGTAGGGCAACAGGTAATGGTTCTCATTCCTTTCAGACACAACAAGCTGCAGGCAGCTTGGGAGGGATCCTACAAGGTGGTAAGGAAGGTCAGTGATTTTAACCACATGGTAGAACTGCTAGGCAGGAGGCAGACACAAACTGTACCATGTTAACATGATGAAACCTAACCATGATAGGGAGGCCCTTGTGCTGAGTATTTGCAGTGGATTACAGGAGTCTGAGGGAGATCTGGTGGCTGATCTCAGTGAGTCTTGGACTGACACCTAAGTGGAAGGGGCAGCAATGCCCCAGCAGCTATCTCCTACCCAGATTCAAGGAATCTGAGCTGTATTACAGGAATTTGGAGACTTGTTCACTGGGAAACCAGGGTGTACCCACTTGGTTCAACACCATGTGGATACAGGACCACAAAGGCCCATTAAGCAGGCCTTTTATAGGGTGCCTGATAGTCGCAGACTGTGAGGGAGGAGATACAGGAAATGTTGGAACTAGGGGTAATTCAGGAATCCAGCAGTCCTTGGGCCTCTCCAGTGGTGCTGGTACTAAAGAAGGATGGCAGCACCAGGTTCTGTGTAGACTACAGGAAATTAATCCCAGTCGGGTGCTTACCCCATGCCTAGGACAGATGAAGCCCCTAGAGCAGCTGGCTGGGGCTAAGTATCTTACCAAGGATTACTGCCCTTGACTTCGTTTTAGAGAGAGGTCAGCCTTTGTGACTCCTTTTAGCTTGTTTGAGATCACAAGGATGCACTTTGGGATGAAAAATGCCCCCAGTGACTTACCAGAGGCTGGTAGATCATATACTAGCAGGAGCATGAGATTTTGCCCTCGTTTACCTAGATGGTGTTGCCATCTACAGCCATTCCTGCCAAGAGCACCTTCAGCATGTCAGGGAGGTGCTGGGCAGACTACCAAGGGCAGGGTGGACCATTAAGCCCAGCAAATGTCTGGTGGGTATGGCAGACTGTCTCCTACCTATGACATAGCTTGGGGAGTGGTAAGATCAGGCCAGAACCAGCCATAGTGGAAGCCATTCAGGCATGGCCTGCACCTGTTACCAAAAAACAGGTGAGGGCATTTTTAGGGACTGCAGGGTACTACAGAAAGCTTGCCCCCAATTATAGTACCATAGCTGCTCACCCTCACAGACCCAACAAGGAAAAACAGTCCAGATAAGGTAGTATGGACCCCAGCATGTGAGCAGGCATTCCAGAAGCTTAAAGGAGCTTTGGGAGGACCCCCTGTGTTGGCCAGTCCAGACTACAGCAAAGTATTTGTTGTGCAGGTGGATGCTTCAGACAGTGGGCTGTGGGCTGTACTTAGCCAGATTTATTCAGAGGGAGAAACAGCACCCCGTCGCTTATCTTCATCGTAGGCTCCAACACGGGGAGGAATGCTATGTAGCTGTAGAAAAGGAATGTCTAGCCATAGTGTGGGCACTGCAGAAACTTCAGCCTTACCTGTGTGGAAGGAAATTCACTGTCATTACAGAGCACAATTCCTTAACGTGGCTACATCGAGCCAGCCAGCAAAATGCCAAGTTACTAAGGTAGAGCCTAGGGTTTCAAGCATATGATATGACAGTGCAGCACCACAGTGGGGTTAGCAATGCCAACGCAGATGGGCTGTCAGGACAGGGAATGGGGTAAGGTATTTCCAGATAGGCTTAACCCTCTCAAGCAACGTTTCCCAAAGGTCACTTGGAAAAGTAGCTTGAGTTCTCATGAGGGATAATTGTGAAGGCTGCCAGCCCAGCCAGCTGGAATTTTGTAAATAATTCTATGTTATTGGTGAATAGTAGTAATATGGTTTGTATGCTTGTCATACAAATATAAGAAAACTGTATGTTATATACTGAGCTTCAAGAATGTAACCACAGTGTACCCTACTGGAAAAGAACATAAATGTGTATGAACTATATGCCTATGTAAATGTATGTTTTGATAGTAAGAAGCTGGAACATACAGAGTTCACTTGCAAAACTCTAAGAAAATAAGATGAAATTGTTTATAACTGGGGTATCTCTGTTTCAGCTTGAAGACGGAATGTCTGCAGCTAGAAATTCTTCTATTGTCTAGAAATAGAAATAATTACAGGTTTCCAAGGTAAAAGTGTAAGTTTTACGACTTCCAGTTCTAGGTAAAACTTCTTAGAGATATGTTTTTTTAACACAGAGGTGTCATATTTTAAGTTCCTGTTAGCCTGGGAACTAAAGGCAGAGGTGACAAGAATGATGTAATACGAGATAACTCAGCAGAAATGTTTGATAGTAATTTAAGAACTCTCTCTCAGAGAAAGTCTGTACATTTTGTATTTGTCTTTGGTCTTAGAAACTTCCATTCAGCACTTGCATTTGCCTGGCTCTGTAAGTAAAATTTCAGTATAGTATTTATCTTGGAGATAGATAGGAATATAGCAAGATTAGTTTAGATGTTTTCTGTATTTATGTGAGACTGTCCTGCAATGTTCTTTTAAAGTATTTCTTGTGATTCTGAACTCTGTCAATGTGCTAAGTTAGTGAGTATTATCTTGTGCTTTTATTATTTATTATTAAATATATTTAAACCTTTTAATTGTGGCTGGTATGTTTAGAGATATTTAAGCTCTTAGAGTACTTGCATATGTATTTGGTGACACTCTACAGGCCACTCTTAAATAACCTTAAAGTCTTGGACACACCATTTGGATAACAGTAACATTACACAGTAGAATGTCAACCTTTGTAAAGGCCTTATAGTAGCTGATAAAAGGGTGGTTGGTGGCAGTGATTTCTACCTTATAGTCTGGGCAGAAGGGGGCATAGCTAGTAAACCTGTGCCAGCCTTCCCCAGGAGTGTTTGTATATAAATTAAATCTCAGTGTGTGCATGTGTGTGTGTCAGCGTCAGCTACTTGGGCAGGGACACAAAGCACTGGTTAGACGGAGAGGGTGCTGGAGTTTTTGGCTTGACCACTCTTCTGAGATCTTATCCCTATAGCTGTGCCAGTGGGGAGGCTTATTGGGGATCTGGAGAGAGAGGGAGAAACCAGCCCCAGACTGACTGTGATCTCTGTGTGCTCTTAAGTGAAATTGTACTTTACTGTTTGTGTACTTGTCATTCTACTAGTATGCACATCCCTCACTGGTGTTAGTGGTAAGGATTGAGGCTCCTTGATTACTTGGACAGTGCAGGGACGTCACATTTGTTTAGAACAACATTAGCATGTAATATCAGCATTACAGTCGCATATCGGCATCAAGCAGGAATGGAAATCAAACCAGAAGTAGGTAAAAATCAGGCACAAACTGAATGTGCTAAAAAACAAAAGAAAGAATATAAGGTGAAGGACCAGATGAGAAGACAAGAAATGTGGAAAAAACATAAATATAGTTGCAAGTATAGAAAACTTGCCTCATGTTGATCAAGAACAAACATAGGAATGGTTAAGGAGAGGTGAATTCACATCAAGAAATGAAAGGGTAATATTGGCAGCCCAAGATAGTGGGCTACGTGCACGCTGGTTTACAAAGTCCATTGAACATGTGGGAGAAACCGACATATGTAGGTTTTGTCAAACTGAATTGGAAATGGTCACGTACCTTGTTGGTTGCGATGCACTAATGGCAGAGGGACTGTATACTGAAAGGCATAATAATGTGGAGAGACTGTTACACTGGAGATTGTGCAAACGTTATGGTATCAAAGTGGCTGAAAAGCACTGGAAACATGAGCCAAAAAGAATCCGAAAATGAAGTTTATATCGCATGGGATCACCCAATAACAACAGTTCAAAAGATAGATGCTAGATAACCGGATATAGTGGTCCAAGAAAAGAAGACAAAAGTAGCACTGATCATTGAAATCGCCACACCAAGTGACTACAGTGTTTTGCGTACAAGGAGACACAAAGTCATAAAATGCCTGGATCTGCAGGCAGAAACAAGAGGCATGTGGAAGAAAGATATCCAGACAGTTCCAATAGTAGCAGGAGCAACTGGTCTTATAAATAAGAATTTACAATCATATTTAGTTATCTTACTAATTCATGTAACACCATACAAATTGCAGGAGTCATCATTACTGGGCGCATTGAGGGTGCTGCGAAGATCACTTTTGGCTAGCATCAAAGAGTGAAACAATACTAATTTCATGAACTTTAATCGTACTTTGACTTAGGAATGGGGTCCATTCCTGTCGTGGTATTAGAAACTCAAAAGACTTGGAGAAATTAAAAACAGCAAACTTTTAATAGTCTTAAGCAGTGAGGCAGTTTTCTAAGTTATAGTAGGCTTTTTATGGAGCAATAGTAAGCCCGGTTTTCTAAAAGAGTTCAGTTTCAGCTGCCATAGTAGTTCACATTTTGCTAAAATATTAAGGATGCCTCCTTCCATTTCCAAAAGGTCTACATGAGATTGAGGATAAGCATAGGGCATTCATTTGTGAGTGGTAGTGGCTGTGTTTTCAGAAAAAGATACATTTTTTGGATGAAGGTTTATAAGAAATGCTGTATTTGATAGGATGCTGTGGTTTCCATTTTTTTGCTGTCCATTACATGTCATTTTAATATATTTTTGCTTGTGCAGTAGAGTGAGAGAGAGAGAGACATTGTCCAGTTAGAACTGAAAGCACATTAAACGTCAGTAGGAAAATGCAGCTACTCTGTCTCTGGTCATGGTACTTAACGTCATCCTACCCTTCTTCCCTCTTCATAGTTTGGTCTGACTCTGCTTTTCTTTGTGTTTCTTTCAACGTATCAACTCGTATCCACTCTGTAAATAATATATGTTTATATTGTGTTTTGTCATTCAATCTGTATGGTGTCTATTGCCTTTATACCCTCAAACGAACTGTGATATTCACTTTGTATATAATACATGCATACATTGCATTTTGTTTTTCACTTTGTATATAATGCATGTATTATTTACCCCAGGCTGAGACTGAAATGGGTCCAGTGGAATCGCTGTTCACACCGGTTAACAAATTCAAAATAAAATTAATAAATCAATTGCAGTTACATTGTATAAATTATAAAATATACGCAGAATAAACATGTAGAAAGTGAATATTTAAATTTAAACTGTGAACACTTTTTTTTAGTTTTCTTTCTGTAGGTATGTGTTTTTTTAAACTGACCTTGACGTTTACTTTATTGATGCTTGTCTTCATCTTTGTTTTAGTTTGTATAGTTGGACCTAATGGAGTGGGAAAGAGTACTCTCTTATTGCTTCTTACTGGCAAATTAACACCGGTAAGTTTGTAACACATTTACTTTTTTCATTTTTTTTTTTTTTTGTTTAAAAAAAAGACTTTATAATCAACATACTGTACCATTGAAATAGAATATCTAAAATGTCACTTTGAGGGTCAGAAATGTGTGAAGGGGTTTGGGGACTTTGCAATTAAGAAAATGCCCATGACAGGCCAGTGCCCATTCATCTCCTTGGCCATCTGCCAACTAAGAATAATCAAAATAATTGTGATATTTTGCAAGCTCCTGATTCTGTATATTTAGTCAGTAGCTCCCTTAGGTCTAGGGAGTGGCTGTACCACTTGTGGAATACCATGCTGGTGCTTGCTGGTTGAAAGGGATTGAGGTTTGTGTACAACCTTACTTATAAGAGTCAGTCACGTGTGATAGGAATTATGTATTAGTTGTTAGCTGCTCATGAAGTTAGAAGTGCTGGACAGAAGAACTCCATTCCTCTGAAGTATCCTTTTATTAAATGTGTTATTCTACCACTTCTGAACATATACCGCTCAGCCTGTTGGTGCAAGAATTCTGGACAAAGCCAGAAATAATGAAGAACAAATGCCCCACAGTCAGGGCAGATTTTAAATGTTGCTCTTCTATACTTAGAGTTGGTAGAATAACAGTTCTGCTTTAGCATGCATTTGCTGAGCGATGTGAACTTCATTCCTCATTGTTTTTTTGCTGGGAATCCACAAATTTTATGAGGAACAGACCAAAAATATGAGTAAAAATCTGGATACTCTGTAAAAATTGTTGGCAATTTAAGAGTTGTGCTTGTGTCTAAGGGTGCAGGGATGTGGGTATGTAGCTGCTACCCATTAATCTCTAATGAGCTAGTGGTGGTTACAAAAATTATTTGCTGGAAAATGATTTTTGACACATTTCCTCTGCATATTGTGTTTTTTGCTGGATTGTGTGTGAACCATTTCATATTTAACTGAATAGAGGCATGCTGTTTTAGACGGTGTGCCTATCCAGGCTGTCCTTTCTGCTGTGGATTATGAGTTGACAGACTGAAATGATTGGCTGACAGTTTAATTATTTTTTTTGGTCGCTTACCCACAATCCTATAGACCCCTCCTTCAGAAGGCAAGAAACTATCTGCCCATTCATTTTCCATTAGCATGTGAAGGATTTTATTTTCTTGCTCATTTATTCCCTTTCAGGGCAGAAACTCTTGACCCAGTCTTTCTCCTTTGAGGCTAGAGTTGGACTGTCAACCATGAAGTCATTTACCAGTGTCATAGCATGGAAGGATAAAGATCTAACTACATCCCAGGCTATCCGGAATAGAGCAGCAGCTCTGGTGGCTGGCAGGAAGAGATGGGTGTTGTCTGTCAATGGTGGTGGTGGCGGGTTCATTCATCTTAAACACTACCTGAAGGAAGGTATGGTCCATAGATGGGAGTATCTCTCACATAGAATAGACAGATGCAGGGGAGGGGTTGAGAAAAACAAGGTTAGGTTATTAAATAACCCCCCCCCCCCGACAGAAGCAGTCTGTGACATCCCTCTTCCCCAAGACTCCAGAGGTGGAAGGAGTAGCTGGTAGACTCTGCAAGGGACAGGTGCACACTGGAAATTTATGAAGAACAGCAGCAACAGTGGAGCATCATAAGTTGTACCCATTCAATAACAGTTTTGGCATCCATAGTTTCTCTTCCTAGAGGATGCTTGCATGAATCCACATACCAAGTCCCATTGCAGGGTAAGCATGCAGTGGAGTCCGTGGCCCAGGCAGGGGTAATAATGTTTTCATTTGATTTTGGTGTGAGGTTTATTGGCTGGTATGGGATTTTACCCTTTGAGACGTTGGTATGATGTTGCTACCAGACTCTACTGCAGGCTTGTCCCCCTCATGGTGTTATTTTTGGCATGCATATGATCATATGTGCTGTGTAGCATGTCCGTCACCCTAGCTTATACTGCTGTATGACATTCACCTCCATTTTAGATGTCAGCATTTCAGTATATGTGTCCATCCCCCTCAATTGAAGAAGCCATTGTTTGCTGCTCACTCCCATTATTCTGTTTCTACAGAGACTTGTTTCACTAGTAGGGCAGTGTTCTGGCTTGTCTGGGTCACATTCAGACCTTTCTATCTCTCTGCCATAGAGCTGGTCTTTAATACTTTTAAGTGTGTAGTGAAGATGTTAATGCCAGTAATCATTATCCCTCCCATGCTTTCGGGCTTTCTGTGATGTGGCCATCCCATTAATTCCACTTTGGCTAGGAGACAGTTTTGGGAGGCACTCATCCAGGCAGTCATTATGATTGTTTTGGCCGTCCTTCTGCACACTGTACCATATGGTCACTCTGGTACAGTTCATGCATAAACCTGTTACTAGCGATGTCCCACTGGGCTTAGTGTTGTGACCCCTCCTGTTTGTTATATACTTTGAAGTGAAGGACAATGTTGAGGGCTTCTGGCTCACCAAGTTCACCGATGACCATAAGCTGGGAGAAATCATTGAATCCCCAGAAGATGTTGACATCCTACAAACAGGCCTAAAACTGACTGACAACTGGTACCAAATCCATGGTCTGAGACTAAGTGCAAACAAATGCGTAATCATACCCTTCAACAAATCAGATATCCCTGCAAATTATAATATTGATGGCACCCCCCCTAAATGTAGACCCAGTGGTGAGGGGCCTGGGAACATAGATAATCTAAATTTTGACCACCAGGTAGCTACCAATAGTGAGGAAATCCTTCTGCGTGGCTTAGCTTTTATAAGTAAAGGCATGGTATCAAGATCAAAGGAAGTCCTAGTGCCATTGTACTCTGCCCTCATCAGGCCCATAATTGAGTACAATGCTCCCTTCTACATGTGTCTAACCAGGCACTTACACCAACTGGAGCAGCCCTAGAGGTTTCTCATGTAAAAAGAAAATACAGAGTAAGAAGCATGTCTCCTGCAGACCAGCTAAAGGCCCTGTCCCTTTACTCAGTCTCATATCATTTATTGAGAGGGAACTTGTGCCTGCCCTATGGGCGTTCTCTGAACCAGCCAAGATGAAAATGTTACATACTCACAAGAACAATTATACAATGGTTAGACATTCCTTGGACCTGAACCTTATTTGTGAGTCTAACAGAACTTGCTGGAGAGACAGTCATATCCCAAAGGCTTCCTCATCTGTGGGATAAATTTCCCATCTTTGTAAAACAAAGCCTGTCCCTCACTCTCTTCAAAAAAGAATTTGGATAAATTGATAGCGAACCATAAATTCACTTCGACTCCCTTATGGACTGAGGCAGTCTGTAAAATGACTCCATGCTTCACCACCCAAAGGCTCCACTACCCTGATTCTACCCCATTCCATCTCCTGGGAATTAAGATATATTATCATATCCTGGGTATTATTGGCTCAGCTTGTAAAGGCTTTTGTGCCATTAGCCTAGTAATCACGTGTGAACCTACAAGTCAATTTGTAGCTGTTATGTACACAGGCACATTTTGGAGGGAGGGCCCACCTTGGTCCTTCTGCTAAGTAATGCATGTCAGTTATGCAGCTACTCAAGCTGTTTCCCCTCCCTAAAGATGGACAAGATAATGTTGTCTGCTCAGTCATCCTTCCCAACCAGCTCCTGCAGCACCTAGGCTGGTAATTGTAGTTTGTCTAAGATACAGCCAGGGACTTCTCCCTCTTCATCACTGAGCTGACGTGTGACATTGACCGTTTTTGGTTTTAGACAAAGCTTTGACTAGTTGCTTTAAAAACCCTAGAACATTTTTATCTTGCATAATCTTGTTAAATTCTGTTTGCTTTCCTTCAGTGGACTTGCAGAAATATTTTGATCCAGCCTTTAATAAATATGGCTAAATTGTATGAAAGCAAGAAAGGATTCCACTTTGCCTTTTTCTAGGTTAAAGTGTGATTTGAAGCCCAGTGGTATTGGCAGAGACTTCTTTAAGGTCTCCTTTTTTCCATTGTTACAGGGCTTTAATGAAGTCTCCTGAAAGTGCAGAAGTAATACCACTAGTCTTTATCCACTGGGTAAAAAGCAGAAACATCAGAGGTCAGCTTCACCCAAAGGCTGTCCTTCAGAGAAACAGATCTGACTTAGGGTGTCCGCTTTTGAGTCCTGTGGTTGGGATTGTCCTCTGTTCCACGTTCCTATTTTTTTCCCAGATGTTTTCACATGTGGATGTAAGTAATACTTATGGCAGCCCACAGCGTAACAACACATGTGGACTGTGTAAGCACTTTAATCCCCTACATATACCTGTTTCTGCCTGTAAACAGATTGTCCTCGTCATAACTAAAAATGGCTTCTAACTTTGAATAGTGTGAGGGGACCCCGTTAATGCCTGAAGGGTATACCAGAAATTATTATTCTTGGACATTGGAGGTGGGCTAGAGCATAGTCCTCCCAAATGTAAGTCAACATTTTTCAGTCTGTTAGTTCTTGCAGGGAGAGGAGGACAGCCTGAAATGGTAAGGACTGCATTCTGTTTTGGTCGTCCACCTTTAGTATTGGTATTGAGCTTGGAAGAGAGATTCTGCGTCCTTTGGAGCTAGTCTTTGAGAAATATTTTGAAAGCCTGATGTTCCCTTCTCTGTATGCCTACAAGAAGGCCATTTGCAAGTGTCTGTCTCCAGGTCATGCAGATTATTTTGTACATATCTCAAGGCTGACATCTGTGTTGTTAGAGTGGTTTTCCAGAAGCACCAATCTGCTTCCCCTGCTATTTATCAAAGGGCTAGAGCTTGGAACATTTGCACCCTAAGAGGCTTATGCTTAACTGTTTCATCTGATTAGGCTCCAGTCTTTCTTGTAACTGGTACTACTAAAGCCAGTTGCCCTTTTGAAGTCTGAGATCAAAGAGTACCTTGCCCTTACCCTGTGTAAAGCTGTTGAGTAGGCTGCGTGTAGCTCTAGAATTCTCTTAAAAGGAGTTCAGTGCATGTCTGTGCCAAGTAGAATGAGCGCGTCTTCCTTTGAAGACTGTCCCAGCTGCTACCATCTGGATTTTCCCTTCAAGAAGAGAGTGCTGTTTGGCAGGACCTATTTGTAATCCTTCAGAGGAGGATCCCCTAATTTCCTTTTTCCATCTGCTTCCCTGTTCTAAAAGAGGAAGCCCCACTGGCACACTGTAATTGGTAACTTTGGGGATTTCCTTTTTTTCTGACTCTCATTTTTGCACATTTCTGGTTATCTTTCATTCATGCCCTTCGCAGCATTTATTCCCAGCCCCACTTGTTTTTTACACCTAATTTTTTAATTGGAATTTATCAAAACATAAATATACAATATGGTCATTTTTAGTTTTATGCATTCTAAAATCCATATTACAAACACAAGTATAAATTTCATATCATATTCTTCAGTCTACCTGAGTACAGTATTCATTTGCAGTTTATCTACAGTTGTCACATTTCATATGTCTTTGTTTTCTTGGTGTTCTAACAAGTAGTCTTAAACATATTAACTGCTACTACTTGACATATGCCTGCCTGCCCGCCCTTACTCTTACCCCGGTTTTGTACTATTCCAATTGAGTTCACTTCTATGTATTGTTCCCACAAATACTATTTATTAAGATGCAGTTTACTTTCCCCTTCCCTCAAAGTCCTAGATTCCCTTTCTTGTATCTCTGTCATAAGGCTTAACACATCCACTAGTGGTTGTTAAATACTTGATTTCCATTTTCTCATGATTGTTTTTAGCTGCTAGCATTAGTATGTTCAGTACTGCTTTGTGTCCTGACTCTTCTTAATCAGTACCCCAACTTGGGTACACTAGTTGGTATACCCTTCAGGCATTAACATGTTCATAGGTGTGTACTAGGCTACTGACCACTGTGGTGTTTTTAGGCCTGCCATGCATCCCAATTCTCTAAAATGTTCTTGTACCCCTTGGCAAGTGTAAGGAGGGGTTTGGAAGATGAAACATTTATAGGCTGTCTGTGTCCATTGGAGATATAGGTGCCAAACCGGGGATGGATTTCCAGTTCCCCATCCAATTTTCCATGTTATACGTGAATTGGTTTGCAGCCGAACTCCGCTTCACTTGGATTGAGACGTTATTCCAGAGAAGGGGTAGTCTCTCAGATTCATACTTGTCTTTCCAGCAGGTCCTGTTTATATTAAAGGCAAAGTTTAAGTCTTTACAATAGGTAATTTTGGTGCGGTTTGTTTTCTGGATATGCAGAGGGTCCATTAGGGTGGAATCCGATGATGCCTTGTATGCCAGGCATAAGTCTGCCCTTAGCCTCTAGGAGACCGAATACAGGGATAGGACTTTGAGGTGGTCTGCAAAGGACATGCTATTTACACACTGTATTCCTTTAATGAGGAACTTCTGTGGACATTCCAGTTGTTGGATGTACCTGGCTAGGTATATAACAGAGGGGACATTGTACTCCATGACAGGTCTGATGAATGCCAAATACAGCGAAACAATGACCTTCTTGGACCTAGATGCCATACCTTTTCATTTTATTTTAGTCCTTGGCTCTGACACCACTTATTTCTGTCAGCCCTTCTTGGAGAACATTAGTTTCAGTGAGGGATTCTGTGACTGCTCCTAATATGCAGTTATCTGCAAACTCAATCAGCCAGAGGCTGTTAACATTAGCATTGCCTTAAAAGAAGTAGATGCCAAACAGGAGTGGTCTCAGGACTGGTCCCTGACAGACTCCACTGATGAGTGGCCTCTCTTGTAAAGGTGGACTCCTCAGTTTTAACTTCTGAGTCCTGTCTGTGAGCCAGCTTGCTACCCACCAGGTGACATAAGGGTTAACCTTTTTGATTGTGTTAAATGCCTTGACCAGGTCAGAGCAGACAGTGTGAACCATTTTTCCCTTGTCCACTGCTTTGGTAGCCCTCTCAAGTCTACCATGTTGAATAGGCATGAACTGCCCTTGGAGAAACCAAACTGGGTTGCATTCGGTATTTGAAGGTTTAGTGTGTCATTATTGATCTTTTCCATGATGAATCTTTCCATGACTGCATCTGAGACTAGTGAGACTTATGGGTCTGTAATTGGCCTGCCTTTGTACATAGTGATGATGGTTGCTGTTCTCCGTTCATGAGGCACAAAGCCATTTTGGAAGCTACAATGAAATAGTGATTTCACAGGGTTTAATAGGTCATGTTTCATGCTGTTTAAAAGGCAGTTTGGGATATTGTTGGGGCCCATTAATGCAGTATTCTTGGCCTTGGCGAGATCACTGAGAACTTGGTCGCTAGTGATAGGGTGAGTTATATTTGATGGTATTTCCTGAGGAAAGGCTGCGGGGAGACGGGTAATGTTACAGTTGAATTTGTCTGCCAGCAGGTTTCCGGTATCGTTTGTCATTATAGATGGCTCCATTAACAGTGAGCTCTGCGCACAGTTGTGTATTTCCTTTGAGGTTGTGGACATAGCTTAAAGAATACCATGTGGTTGTCCTTGGCCTGGGAATGCAAATTTACTTCAAATTTGGCGTTCGTAGATTATTTGTTTAGCTTGAGAGTGCTTTTATCCTTCTTGGTGCTACACCTAACTTTTGCCATGATTTTCTACATTCTGTTATACAGCCTGTTGGTATGAGTCCATCAGGGTGTCTTGTTTTTTTGAGTTCTGCACTTATTCCTGGTGGGTACAGCTGCCTCTATGCAGCTGTTAACATGCTCATATAAGGTTTCTGTTAACATTTCCAAGTAGGCAACAGTGTTCTCAGGGTTTGGGGAGGGGGGGGGGGGCTTGACATTTTGCATGGTTATCACTTAATAGTAGGAAGATGGCCTCTGAGTAGTTTTCAGCATTTCAGGGTAAGATGGAGTTCTGGGTTTTATTGTTACTTCAAAGGAGACCATTTTGTGGTCTGATCTCACTATAGAGGGCATTGCAATAGGGGATTGTGGGCCAGATCTGATATATTTGTGTCCCTGGTCGGAGTTCTGATGATTTTGTCCAGGGAGTTTGTGTTTATGAAATCCAGGAAGCTCTTTGCCTGCACATTTGATGTGTACGACTCCCAGTTAATATCCAGGTGGATGTTCGTGTTTCACTGTTGCTGCCATCACATTTGGGTTGTCTGCCCTGCAGGTAGCCCTCAGCTGGCCTGAATACCAGAGTCTTGAGATTTCTGCATCGGATGCTGATGCTTCTTCCATGAAGTCAGGTCGTCAGAGGTATAAAACATGCAGCTGACGCCATGACATCAGTCTTTCTTGCCGTGCGGTGCCCGAAGCAGTAGTAGTTCGCAAGTGCCGCTCGGTCGCCTCCTGAAATTTTCATTTTTCGAGTTTCAGACCTGAAGTCTTCTAAAAGACAAGTACCCCGTTGGAGATCCTTTTTTCTTGCTCTAACCGATGTCAGAAAAAATTAATAATTGTCTTGCCTGTGGAAAGCAAATATCTCAGAGATTTTCATTCGTACTGCGTCACCTGTTTAGAACCAGACCACGATGTCCCTCACTGTCAGTTTTATGCCTTGTTCAACTCCCGAACTATTTGTCGGGCTATTTTTGTCACTAAATTCTTTCGCTCTTGATCTCCATATTCCAAAATGGCTTTGATAAGCCATCTGACTACTGATCTTCCGAAAAAACGTAAGGATAAAGACAGAGACAGACTGCATAGGTCCAAAACTGCTGACAACGCTACCGTTAAGCTAGTCGCCAGTCTGCCAGTACTCAGTGAGGCGCATTCATAACCCCTGATACCTGCTTCTACAGATCCACAGGCCTCTACTGAGACCCATTCGGAGTCCGGTATGCCACGAGATGCTTCGACTATGGAATCTGCGGATGTCTCTACCTTGGATGGGTCCAGAGCCACTTTGCAGGCACCGGCTTCTGAGGGTGTATTCAGGCCTTCTGATTTTCATATTAAACAACGACTTCATTTCAAACCAAAAATACCAAATTTGTCAGGCCTAGAGTTTGCACTATGCCTTGGAAACCGACCAAAGCGCATTCTCAGGCCCACATGCCACAAAAACAAATGCTTAGAATGGCTGAAGACCTTATTACTTTAATTAGGGGAAGTCAGCCTTCCCCCTCAAAAAGACCTAGAACTGATTTTCCTTCTGATTCTTCAGACCAGGAGTCTGTTAACTCTGACCCTTCTGATTACCAGTACTTAACCTTATCTACCTGTGAGGATTCTGATGCAGAGGATTCCATTATCTCTGCTTCTCCACCAGAAGATTTTTCTTTTGTTGAAACCCTGCATACCCTTAGAGAGCATTTCCATTGGGAGAGCCAGGACTACTCTCAGTCCAAAAAGAGACACAGGGAATTTATAAACTTGCCTCAGCACAGGCCTCTAGCTATCCCTCCTGTTCTGGAAACTGTAGACAATGTCTTCTTGGAATCCAGCCTTACCCCTGATACTTTGCCTCCAGCTCCCAGGAAGCCTGACAGGTACTATAGACTACCTGACTCCCGCATATTTCTCTTTAAGAATCCTGCTGCTGACCCAGAGACCATTTCCCAGGGACTTAAAGGCATTAAGGCTGCTACAGCCAAAAATCCTACCCCTTCGGACAGGGATTCTAGGGCTTTAGCCAGATGGGGTATGAAGGTATACCCCTCTGCTACTCTTGCTATCAGGGCCTTAAATTGCCAGTTTCATATGTTAAAGTAACAGCAACATATTATGGAACTAATTAAAGGTTCATAGGTTCATAGGTTGGTACTAGGCTATCAGCCCTAGGGCCTATACAAGCCTAGCCATAACAATTCCCTGGCTATTTCTTCCCACATTATTTACTTTCCTGGACCTCTGTCTAGCAGGGCGACTGACGTGATCCCTGGGGTGAATTTCCTTTCTCCCATCCAATCGTCAAGGTTCCTCTTGAAGAGGTCCAAAGAGGCACTCTGCTTGACATGTATGGGCAATCTATTCCAGAGTCTGGGGAGTCTCTGGGTCAGGAACCTATCCCTCCAGCATGTTTTGTTTATTGTGATGACAAGGTTTAGATCCCTGGAGCGTGTAGCTCTGAGGGATTGGGATTTCTTTAAGTTTAGCATGTCCAACAGCTCTGGGTTTGACATGGCCTTTTATGTTAAGCAGAGATCGCCTCTGAGTAGACGATATGCGACAGAGTATAGCTGGAGTTTTTTAAGGCGATCAGTGTAGGGCATCTGCTTTAGGACTGTGATTCTTTTAGTGAGGTATTTCTGAGGCCTTTCCAGTTGTTGCAGATGTCTTGAGAGGTACATACCAAATGGGGCGTTGTATTCTATAATGGGTCTAATGAGGGATGAGTACAGTGGGACAATGACCTCCTTTTTTCTGGATGAAAAGCCCTTCGTGATGAGGTGTGCCACATAGAAGGATTTCCTGACTGTTGTGGCGATGTGGTTATCGAAGGTGAGACCACTGTCCACCTGTGTCCCTAAGTCTCTTATCACACTTTCTGTGTTTAGTGTACTGCCACCTATATGGTAATTCATGGATACATGTTTTTTTCCCCAAAGGTGATAACAATACATTTCTTGGCATTGAGCTTGAGCCCATGGTTCTGGCACCAAGCATCTGTTTCTGTAAGGCCCTTTTGTAGAGTATCCACATCATTTGGGGATTCAATAATGGCTCCCAGTTTGCAGTCATCTGCAAACTTTGTTAGCCAGAGTCCCTTAGTGTTGACCTGTACTTCAGAGAAGTAGATGCCAAACAAGAGCGGTCCCAGGACTGAACCCTGAGGTACTCCACTTGTCTGGAGCTGGATTTGGAGTCGGCTACTTTTACAGTGTGGGTTCTATCAGTAAGCCATTTAGCAACCCATTGGGTGACATAGGGATTAATGCCCAACTTAGTAAGTTTATCTGTGATTCCAGAGTGGGGGATGGTGTCAAAGGCCTTGGCAAGGTCTAGATAGGCTGTGTGGACCACCTTACCCTTGTCCATGGCTCTGGAGACTGATTCAAAGAAGTCAATCAGGTTCACGAGACAAGATCGGCCCTTCACAAACCCAAACTGGGTGGGGTCCAGTGTTTGAAGGTTGCCAATGTCTTTGTTTATAAGTTCCATGATAATACGCTCCATGGCCTTGCAGATGAGGCTTGTCAGACTGATGGGACAGTAGTTTCCGGGATCCAAGGTGGATCCTTCCTTGTGGATTGGGATAACTGTAGCTTTGCACCACTCAGTGGGCACGAAACCTGAGGTGAGGCTATGATTAAACATGACACTTAGGTGAGGTGCCAGTTCATATTGTAGTTCATGTAGTACACAGCCCGGGATGTAATCTGGTCCCATGGATGCTGTATTCTTGGCTTTAGAGAGTGCGTTTTGTACCTGTGTGGCCGTTATTACTGGAATTTGGCAATCTTCCAGTATTGAGATAGGCCATTTAGGGGGTGAGAAGGGGGTGAAGTTGGCACTGAATCGATCTGCCAGGATATTGGCAATATCCTTCGGATCAGTATATTTAATGCCATTCTGTTTTAGCTCAGAGCAGATCTGAGCATTGCCATTTAGATTCTTGACAGTTATAGAATGTTTTGTGGTTGTCTTTGGAATCTTTGGCAATTTTATTTTCGTAACTAGCTTTGGAGGATTTTGAGGCATCTCAGTTTCTTACTGAGGCTAGTAAGGGAGCTTTTTGCATCCTGGGATTTTCCTCTTTTCTGCAAAAGTTTCTTCCTTTTGTTGTAAAGTTTGTTTATGGCAGGGGACCACCAGATTGGCTTCCTTTTTTTGGATGAGAGCATTTTGGTTCTATTTGGGATGGCACGATTCATGCATGAGTGGATGTGCTCCTACAGTGCCTTAGTGTAGGATTCAGCAGTTGAACTTTCAGTTCCTGTCTGCATGGGTGTCATGAAGTTTGTCACTTCTGACTTGAGTAGCATGAAGTTGGCTTTGGAGAAGTTTTTATGGTGGTTTCTTTACTGGGGGTGGGGTGGGATGTGGATGTTAAGGGTGATTAGCTTATGGTCAGACCTGACTAATGAGGGGGTGACCATAGGTATGGAGCATTGATTTCCCATGTTGGTAATGACCAGGTCTAGGATATTGGATCCCCTGGTGGGACTATGGATTAGTTGATCCAGGGCACTGGAATTTATGAATTCCATGAACAGTTGCTAAAGGTGTTGGGACATGAGTAGTTTTCCCAGTTAATGGCAGGGTAGTTAAAATCACCCAGTATTAGGGTGTTTGGTTCTATCTTAATATTTTCCAGTATGTTTAGAAAGGTGTAGTGAGAATCTTGGGGTATGGTGGGGATCTGTAGCAAGCTACAATTTGGATTGCAGTCTTACCTAGTGTTAGTTGCACTTGAAGAATTTCAGACACATTGTGTTGGCCAACTAGCCTGGTGGTGTGAATATCCTTGGTGAATATTGACACTCCTCCACCTTTAGTGTTTCGGTCCTGGTTTGGTGGCCGAAAAGTGTGGTAAGAGTTGTAGCCTGGTATTGCAGGGGTGCTCTCTGGAGCCTTGAACCAAGTCTCAGTTACTGCACAGATATCGATGTTCTCCATTTTTAGGAGTGCCTCGAGAGAGTGCATTTTGAGGTTTAGACTTCTAGCATTGAGTAGCATTACCTTCAAATTTTGCATGCTTGTACCTGTTACGGTGGTGGTGGTTTTGTCCTTTGAAGTTTGCCTAAAAAAGGCACTATAGGGGTGGCAAGAGCCTTAGCCAGTAACCTGAATCCCAGGGGCGACAGGTGCAGACCATCTCTGGCAAAGCATCGTGGTCTGTCAATCATGTCATCCCAGGCAGACCGATACTGGATCCCCTTTGAATGACACCATAAGCTTAGCCAATTGTTGAAGTCAATCATTTTATCCTTATATTGTGGTATAATTCTGGGCGAAGGCAGGATGCTACTCAGGGCTAGGGTCATACCTGCCTGGGCCACATGATCCGAGAGCTCTTCCATGTCTCTTTCATGTAGTCCAGGGAGGTACGTCTCAAGTCATTCACTCCAACATGGACAATGACAGAGTCATATTTGTACTTGTTGTGGAGTGACTTGAGTGCATGCGTTATGTGGCGGATCCTGGCACCCGACAGGCAGCTGACTGTAATTTTCTCCTTATTCAACCTGGTGAGAGGGACATCAGTGTGCCGGACTATAGAGTCACCTATGACTAAAGTGTTAGGTACATTGTCTTGCCTTAGGGGCTGTTGCTGGGTGGCACACTGGTGGTGTGAACTGTGTGACACATTGGTTGTGATTGGTGTTTGTTTGCGTTTCAGCTTCAGAGGTCTTTGTTGCTTGGGCAGGTTACAGTTAAGGGCCTCTGCATATGTGGATTTAGTGTTGCTATATGTGGGTGTTGGTGGTGGGGGTTTAGAAGGGCTATGTGTTGCTTGAGGTGTAGTGTGGGTGTTAACCTTCTCCTCTTGACTGTTTAGCACAATCTTGGGTGGAGAGAGCTTTGCTTCCATTTTGGCTATGTAGGTGCATCTCTCACAGGTTGTAGTGTTGGTTGGTAGGAGGAGAGGGTTGTCTGTGTACATGAGGCAATTGCTGCATTGCCCCAGTATGCCCAGATTCACCAGGTGGACAGGAGAAATCACCGGAAGCTGACCCTTGGACATGCCTGGTTTGGGGCTTTTTTTTTCTTTGTAAAGTATAGGAGCTGTTTCCTTAGCAAGGTACTTTGCAATTATAGGCTGTTTAGTGCCTACTATTAATTATGTTGATTCCTGATTGTGCAGAACATAAAGATTTACAAGAATTAATGCATTCTGCTAACCAAGTGGGTAAACATACTTTGCAATGTGGTTTTGATGCCTTAGAAGCATCTTGCAGAGCTGCTGTCACTGGGTCTGTTCTTAGAAGGCATGCTTGGCTTAAGGAACAAACCTTGCCAGACCATGTCAAAATAAAATTACTAGATGCACCATTAAACCAAGAGAGTCTTTTTGGGAATAAAGCAGATGGAGTCCTCAAAAGGCTGGAGGAAAAAGCTAAATCTATGCAAACTGTTAAAGATTTCTTACAAGTGCAGCTATCTAGATTCATTAGTCATTGGCCTTAAAAAAGACTGGTCTTTTCCAGTCCCTCCCAGACCTTCTCATCCCAAACCCAGGGGCAGCAGACCACCAAGATTACAATCTCAGGGTATGCACAGCCTTGCCCAAGTACTTGCACCTTTAGGAGGAAAACTTGCCCTGCATGCCAAGAACTGGGAGTACATTACCCAGCCCAGATGGGTCTTAAATATTGTTTCCCAGGGATACAGATTCCACTTCCACTCACTTCAAACCCCAAGGGGATGGCCAGACCTCCCCCCAAACCAGTGGGCAGAGGCCCAAAAACAAGTACTTTCGCTTCTCAGTATCAAGGCTATTCAACCTCTCCCAGCAGGGGACCAGGCTTTTACTCCAGACTTTTTCTGGTACCAAGAAAAGAAAACTCTTGGCGTCCTATCCTGGATCTGTCTATTCTCAACACCTTTCTGGTGATTCCAAGATTCAAAATGCTTACTCTCCAACAGCTGCTTCCTATGCTAGCAACCCTGGACTTAAAAGAAGCTTATCTGCACATCCCCATAAGGGAATCTTGCAGGAAATGCCTACGTTTCAGAGCAGGCTTTATGCACTTTAAGTTCTCTGCACTTCCCTTTGGCTTATCTACTGTGCCCAGGATATTCAGAAAATGCCTAGCTCCAGCCATTGCATATTGCAAGCGGAGAAGAATTCAAATTTACATATACTTGGACGATTGTCCGATTCAGACGGACAGTCAGGAATTGCTGCTACAGTACCTAGCATTTGTAAATAGACTTCTAACTTCACTAGGGTACACCATCAACGAAAATAAATCACATCTGGTACCCAGCCAACAGATCACATTCCTGGAAGCAAGCTTGAACACAACTTCCCAGATGGCATTCCTCACTCCAGAAAAACAAATTTATTTGACAAGTTACTTCAATCTACTGGCCATCAAAACCCAGCTATCTGCAAGAAAAATACTGCAAACCCCAGGGTTCATGTCCTCTTGCATTCTACTAATTCCGTATGCAAGACTGCATGTGAGGAAACTTCAATGGTACTTAAAAAGTCTCTGGTGTCAGCACTCTCAGGACCTGGAAACAATGATCCCTATCATTCCTTGCCTAAGGACAGAGTTCCTTTGAGCAGAGGCCTGCTACCACAGCAAAGCACTCTGTTTCACTCAATCCCCTGTTGCCCAAACCTTAACAGAAGCATCAGACTATGCATGGGGGGCTTGCATGGCAGGACAATGCATTCAAAGCAAATGGAGCCCAAAGCAAATGCACCTGCATATCGATCAAAAAGAAATGTTAGCTCTACAGAATGCTCAGACAGCCTTCCAAGGCCTTATTCTTCCAGGACAACTATTGGTAAAGACCGACAACACCACAGTTATGTGGTACATAAATAAGCAGGGGGAACCCATTCCTACCCACTCTGCAGATTAGAAATGGCTCTGTGGAACACAGCCTTGAGCAACCAAGTGTACCTGCAAGCTCAGTTCCTGCCAGGCAAACTAAATTCATTGGCAGACTACTTAAACAGAAATCTCATGGACCCACACGAGTGGAAACTGGAACCCAAAATATTCAAGCTTTTGAGGAACAGGTGGGGGGAGCACCAGAGGTGGACCTCTTTGCTTCCCCTCAAAACTATCAATTGAGCAAATACTGCACCAGAACTCCCCACAGCCATGTTTGGAAAGTGGATGCCTTTCATTTACCTGGGAAAGCCTCTTAGTCTATGCCTTTCCCCTTCTGCCCCTCCTCTCGAAGGTTCTAGTAAAGATCAAACAGGACAAGCCAAGGACAATCCTGATTGCACCAGACTGGCCACACCAGCACTGGTATCCTCTTTTGCACAGTCTGACAATAGTGCGACCATGGCACCTGCCTCAGACCCCCATCCCTGCTGTCCCAGCAGGAGGGCCAGATTTTGCATCCTCTGCTACAGACCCTAAACCTAGCAGCCTGGCTCATCCCCTGAATTCTTCACCAGCAACTCTCAGTAAGCAAGGTGCTGGATGTCATTCTTGAGGCAAGGAGGCCTAGTACTAGAAAATCCTATTCGGAAAGTGGAAAAGGTACCGCTCTTGGAGCCAGTCTCAGTGAGTGGACACAACTGTGTCCAGCTCACCTCATATTACTACATTACTTAACAGAAATGCTCCACAAAGGCCTATCCTTCTCTTCCATTAAGATTCATGCCTCTGCCATCTCAGCTCATTATAATACTGAGCTACCTTTTTCTCTCATCCACTGGTCAAACAGTTCCTGAGCGGAGCCAAAAATATAAGACCCCCCCAGGAGTGCCCCCACTCCTGCCTGGGACCTTAACTTTGTATTGGAAAAGCTCACACTTCCACCCTTTGAACCTGCTGCCTCAGCAGAGTTAAAATTCCTCTCTTGGAAAACAGCTTTACTTCTAGCCATGGCTTCAGCAAGAAGAATGTCTGAATTTCAGGCCATTTTGTGGCTGTGTAACCCTTCACTATCTTCCATGTGGACAGGTTTTCCCTCGGGGGCTAACCAATCATTCATGCCCAAGGTGGTATCTAGCGTAGCTTTGAACCAATCCATTCATTTGCCAACTTTTTTCCCTAATCCTCAAAATAAAGGGGAAAGGATCCTGCACTCCCTTGACATGCACAGTCAGCTCAGGTTCTATCTGGACAGGACTAAGCCTTTCAGAAAATCTGACCAGCTGCTGGTCTGCTTTGCTGCAGGGGCAGAGGGAAAATCCATTTCAGAGTAAACCATTTCTAAATGGATAGCACACTGTATCCATTACTGCTACAAGCACCATGGGAAACATACCCCACAGGGGATCAGAACACATTCCGCTAGGGTATATCAGCCTGTACAGCATTCCTCAGGGGAGTCCCTACCAGGGACATCCTGGAAGCTACAACCAGAAGCTCCGTACACATTTTCACCAAGCAGTACCACTTGCCTATCTTTTCTAAATCCAGAGCTGGATTTGCCACAGCAGTCTTACAGGGCCTGCTTGCCAACCCTAATGCTTCTTAACTACCTCCACCCTTCTTTAGCTTTGGGAATCAACCCAAATGTGATGACTGCAACAGTGAAACACGAAGAACATAGTACAGTTGTGTACACTTACCATAAGTGTAGATGTTCGAGTGTATTCACTATTGCAGTTCTGGTTACCCTCCCTTCAGCCCCCTAACTTCTCTTTACTTCTACCTATCTTTTTTGTTTGGCATATGTTATATCATGTGTATTTGCTTTTTGCTGGGAGTATTCCATACCATGTAATTGCCTCCTATTTGGGGGGCACCTGACATCTGGGGCAAGAAAAACTGATGCAATGGCATTGGCTGCATGTTTTATACCCCCTGACAACCTGACGTCATGGAAGAAGTGATAGCATCCTACGTAGAAATCCCAAGACTCTGGTATTCAGGCCGGCTGAGGGCTACCTGTGGGCAGATAACCCAAATGTGATGACTGCAACAGTGAATACACTCAACATCTATGGTAAGTGTACACAACTGTACTTTTGTCACCCATGAATGTTATTGAGTTGGATGGTGAGTGTTTCCTTTTAATTCTAAATGTGTTACGGTCTTCCTGGGTCAGAGAGGGAGGCATCTAACTTGCAAGGAAGTGGTGCTGGATTTTGCCTATGGTTATTTGAAAATGGAGAAGCTCCTGTTTGACTAATTTGAGGTATATCTATTTTTGATGTAAATCAGGACACCTCTGCCATTAAATCCCTGCCTGTGTAGTAGCTGGTTTAAATGAGTGAAAGGCATTATAGTCTTGCAGTGCCGGGGTGCTCTCCACAACTTTAAACCGTATGTCATTGACTGCACAGATGGCACCATTTGATAGGGTTTAAAGAACTTGTAGGGAGTGGAGTGACTTGTTTAGGCTCCTAGCATCGAACAGTAAAACCTTTCAATTTTCTTGGTCTTATTTGTTATGTTTCAAGTATTTGCAGTTTTGCATTGCCTTAAAAAAGGGCATTACAGGGGAGGTCATTGTTTTAGCTAATGTTCTATTGAATTGTGTTTTGATTTGTCTTATGAGCAAGAAGTAGAGGCTGCTTGATGTGGCTGTATGTGTTGATGCAAGTGATTTAAGAGTGGATTTGGGGCTGCAAAAGGCATTTGTGTATGCTTCTAACAGGTGTTTGGGGTCTAAGAAGGTGGCATTTAAGTGCCTTAGCATATGTGGGTGTAAATATTTGCTTTGAAGTGTGTGTTGGGTACTGTGTGTGTACTACTGACACCCTGATTGACATTAGGAGTGTTTTTATGTGAGAATTTTGCCTCCAGTGATATTGTGTAATTACAACCCGCGTACCTTATCAATTTAAGAATTAGCTGGTTATCCTTAAAAGAAACCTCCACCCTAGAACTAAAAAAAATCTGGTGTGATGTCCTATCTCACATTCATTATTAACCGGTTGGGTTTGGAACTGATCTTCAATTCTTACTCTGCCTTATTTCACTTCATAACACTGAAAACTCAAAACAATAATATTGAGTAAATGGTCACATGGTCACAACTGTCAATCAGTCAATTGTGTCCATTACAATAAAGAGGTGTAGCGCTCACTTAAATGAAACTGATGAAATCAACTATATCACTTTGTCTTATTCTGCCCTGTAAAAACATACTAATAACTCATCCAAAATATAAAAATACATATTTATATTTATACTTATAAAAATTCAAAAATATTCAGTATAAAAATATATAAATATATATAAACAATTGTCCATGTGACCATTTACTCAATATTATGTATATTTAAACTTGAGTGTAACGTACTTAATTTAT
Source organism: Protopterus annectens (assembly GCF_019279795.1). Lineage (NCBI taxonomy): Eukaryota > Metazoa > Chordata > Ceratodontiformes > Protopteridae > Protopterus > Protopterus annectens. Next base: position 1,530,432,812 of record NC_056743.1, on the reverse strand, counting down.
CTGAAGAAGTCCTACCAGTGAGTAGGACGAAAAGCGCTTAATCAGTATTAAACATTTGTATACTGTTTGTACTGTTGACTCTACGTGGTTTCATTCTTCATCTGGTTTACTACTTTTCTTAGTTTGTGTTTTTGTAAAATTGTTAGCTTTTTCACAAGGTTTTATTCTAGCTATTATTTAGTAAGTAAATTGTTGTATGCTTTCACCTTTTCTTCTGTTGTTACTGCTGTTGGCCGTGGTATCTTTCGTAAGGCCTTTCTTCCCCTATCCTGGCTTTAAACTTAATTCTAAAAAGCCTGTTTTAGTTAGAGGGCTTTCCCCCCTCTTTTTTTTTATTTTCCTCCTTTAACTATATAGGCTGGTTCGTTTAAATTAGAAGAGTTGCCTTAGCCAGTTTGACTTGGAGGGCTTTTCCTTTTGTTTTCCTCCTTCAATTCCTCAGGGCTAGCTCGTTTAAATAAGTGTCATATTTTTCTATAGTTTGTTAGTTGTTTTCCTGTTGTTGCTGATTAGTAATGTCTTCAAAGGATTCTAAGGAAGCTAAACCCCCTCGGTTTAAAAAATGTCAAGTGTAGTCAAAAAATGTCTATTAGTGATGGACATACCATTTGTTTACTTTATTGGAGTGGTTCACCTTCAAGAGTCCTGCGTCATCTGTCACTCTTTAAGTCATAGGGTATTATTGGAAAGAAAAAACTCATTCTGAGAGGCTTGTTGAAGACCCCTTTTTCTGAAACAATCGAAGGTCAGGGTCCTTAAAGTCAGGCCAGTCCCCTTCTTCAAAGTCGGAGAAAAGGTCCTTATCTTCAACTTCTCAGTCGGAGCCATCTAAAAAATTACCAAAGTTTCATCTTCGGACTCGAAGGCTGTCGAGCCGAAGAAGCCTTCCACCTCAGCTATTTCAATTTTGGTGCCACTGGAATTTCATTTGCGGAACCAGTCCCCTGAATTGAAAACAGCATCTCCCACTCTAAGGTTTCTGTTGTTGTAGACCTCCAAATCTTTTGCTCCCTCCACTTGATCTTCCAGGAGCCTGTCAGATGATGATGTGGATTGTGTGGTGCAGAGGCTGTTAAGGACACTGGCACTCACCAAACTGTTGTCTGATCCACCCCAGAGGGCTTCGGAACCAGCCAAACCTACCCTTTCACCATCGGTTGTTCCTCTGATCCAGTCTCAGACCTCTGAGCCAGAATGTCCAGAACTGATTGTAGTGGAACCATCGGAACTGAGGCCTATCACAGGATCTTTGGGTCAGACTGTTGCACCGACATCCTCTATTCTATCTGAACTCAAGAAGTCTAGGAGCCGATGCTCTCTAGTCTGGTCCAGAGAGGGGAGTCTGATCAAAACTTGCCTCTCGGGGCATCGGCTCGGGTAAGCTTGGCTCCTACCTCAGCCTCGGAGCCAACCCCCTTGGTTCTGGGGATTCCCTCTGGTTCTTCACAGCCGGGCGTTTCTTCAGACCAGGGTCGGGGGGTTTTTTAGCTGATGAGGAGAGTGCTGCCTCCACAGGTCTACTTTCGGGTCGGGACATTCTTCCCCCAAAGGCACCGGTGTCTGTCTCTGTACCACTGCATCCACAGAGATGCAGAGACCCTAGACCACAGGATGCCCCATTGGGTGACCCCATCTCTTCTGAAACCTCTCCAGAATACCTTTCTGAGGAGGTCCCTCAGAAGAGACTATCTAAGAGGAAGCATTTAGACTTCCCAGAGGAGTCCATCACATTAGATATAGACCTTGATGATTTGGAAGAGTCCCCATGGTCGCCCTCTGAAGATGTCTCCTTCACAGACATTTATTTATTTTATTTATTTATTTCAGTTTGATGACCGGGGAGGTCCACTGGGCTCAGGAGCCTATTTTCAGTGGAGGCCCGGGGAGAAAAGCTCCACATTACATAGTAAACATTAAGGTACAGCAAATTAAAATAAAAGAATTACAGATACAATTACATTATAAATCAGAGACATGATGTGGTACATTGGTTACATAGCATGCGAGTCGTGATGACATGAGTATTTCAGTGGTTACATAGTGTCTGAGTCTTGTGATGGCAGTATACGTACAATGTAAGGGAGGGGAGAAAAGGGAAAGTAGACTATTTACAATATTTACCTTTATGCATAGATGGATAACATTGTTTGATTAACTAGTATCCAGGGGCAGCTAAGGTGTTTAGAAATAGGAGGAGTATAAAAGTACAGTTTAGAGTAGAGAGAAAAGAAGGCTAAGTGGGGAAAGTGCAATTGCACTTCCAATTGGAGGAGAGGTGGGAATGGATTTGGGATTTGAAGTTGTCAAAGTTTTCTGTGGTTCTTAATGAAGGAGGGAGAAAATTCAATTTTTTGGTTAAGGAAAAAGACAGAAGAAGCTGTCCAGCAGGGCAGTTTGGTTTGCAGACAGTGAGTAGGTTTAGATGAGCAGATCTAAGTGGCCTGTGAGAGGTGTATGGTTGTAGGATGTTCGATAGTGCAGGACATTTAGTAGGATTAAATAATAGCCTGTGGACAGTAGTAAGTTGGAGATGGTCTAGATAGTTGGGAAGTCCTAGCCAGTTTAGTAAGTGGAGGGCAGAGCAGTGGCGGGAGGAGTATTTGGCTTTGATGGCGAATTTTGAAATTTTATTATAACAACTTTCCATTTTGGAAGAGATGGAGGCAGATGAGTTAGTAGAGGAGTGCCATACATTAGTGAGGGAAGAAGATAGGTTGTGGCGTGAGTTTGTCTAGTAGAAGGAGAGAGATAGTGGATGTTTCTGTATAGCAAGCCAAGTTTTTGATGTGTTTTCTTAATGTTTAAGTGAATATGGGTGTCAAATTTTAGGTGTTCATCTATAGTTACCCCAAGTAGTTTGGCAAAGGGAACAATTTCTATGGTAGAATTGTTATGGCTTCTAATTTGGAAAGAATTTTTATCAAGAGGGAAGGATTTAGAGGGAGAGAATAGTAATATTTTGGATTTGTTAGCATTTAGAGATAGGTGGTTTTGTAGCATCCAGTTTCAGTGTAGGTGGTTTTGTAGCATCCAGTTTCAGTGGTGGAGAAGGCAGTTTGTTTCAAGCTCGGGGAGGTTTTTGGCACAGCAGATTAAAGTGGAGTCATCTGCATATTGTATGATTTTGGTATTTGGAATGGCAGAGTGGAAATCATTGATAAAGATGTTAATTAGCATTGGGCCAAGAATGGATCCTTGGGGAACTCCAGTGGGGGTGGGAAGGAAGTTTGAGGTGCCTTTTCTCCACTTTACAGCTTGAGAATCAGGATAGGGTATTGTGCAAGAGGTTAAGGTTAGCAAGATGGCTTAGGAGATGAGTATGGGAGACCTTATCGAAAGTCTTGGAGAGATCTAGTAGATCTGTAGATACTATTTTTCCAGAGTCACGGGCATGGTTGACTATATCTAGAAATGAGAGAAGAGTAGTTATAGTGCTATGGCTGCGACAGAAACCATGTTGGGTTCGAGGAGAAGGTGGTTTTTGGTTAGGAAAGGCATGAGTTGGTTGTGAATGCATTTTTCCAATATTTTTGATATTGAGGCGAGGATGGCTATGAGGCGAAAGTTTGAGGTATTATTTTTGCCACCTTTGTGGAGAGGATGTATAAAGGCAGCACGCCACAGCTTGGGGACATAAGATTCCTGTAATGGTTCTGTTGATTAGGATGCTAATGGGGAGGGCGATTCCTTCTGCAACAATTTTTGAGAAGTGAGACGGGATGTTATCTGGGGCATTGGAGCATGGTTTTAATTTGCAGAGAAGTTTTTTATGTAGGAGGTAGAAATAGGTTTAAGTTCAAAAGTTGGGGGAGAGTTGGGTTTAGAGGCTGGGGAAGAGTTGACTGACCTGTGTGGATGGGTTATTATTTGGGAAGGTCTTGGTTAGTGCAGCTATAGAGTTAGTAAAGGAGTAGTTAGAGAGGTGATTTCTGGATCAGACTTAGTGTCAGGGCAGGGGTTGTTTTTGGTACCTGGGTTGAGAAGTGAGTTATTGGAGTTCCAGAATTGTTTGGGGTTTTTGGAGTGGATGGCTTGGAGTTTCATATAGTGGGATTTTTTGTCTTTGATTATATGTCTTTTAGTAAGGTTGCAGAGTTGCTTATATTTAAGAAGGGTTTCAGTCTATTTATTGTGCCGATAAAGTTTCCAGCATTTATCTTTGTTGCATTAGTTTTTTGGTTTTCTTAGTTAACCATGGGGCAGAGTTGGATTTTATTCTTCTTCTTCGTGGTGGAGCTAGGGAATTGAGTACATTTAGGAAAGTTGAGTTAAAGCAATCAACGGCGTTGTCTAGAGGAGGTGATTTTAGTGTGTTCCAGTTTGTTTGTTTGAGGGTGTTAGAGAAAGTTATGGGGTTGAAGTTTGTAAGGTTATGTGTATGTACGTATTGGTGCTGGTGAGGTAAAGATTGGGTTGCTCGGAGGATAAAAGCAGGCAGGTGGTCGCTAATAGAGTCTGGAAGGATGCCGGAGTGTAAGATGTTGTTTGGGTGGGTAACTAGGATCCAGTCCAGAGTTGGTCCTGGGAGGAACCTGTTCCTTGGAGGCCAAACACATTCATCACATCACCAAAGGAGTCCCAGTAGACGCTATGGTGGTGGCAGCCACTAAAAAGGAACTCTTGAAAGCGTCCTGTTCTGTCCATCCGCTGAACAGAGTCTCGTACGATGGAAAGATGTGGAAAGAGAGTCTTTTCTTCAGCGACTTTTGCACTTAGATCACTGAATTATCTGACTCACTTTACTAGACTTCAGAGAGATCTCCTGAAAGAGCTAGGAGATGCCCTCCAATGTTCAGTAGCTGAAGGGGCATCAGATGAGGTTTCCTCTCTGCCTTCGCTCTCTGCCTTAATCTCTGGTCAACTGCTCCATGTGGCTCATTTCTTATGCAGCAGATGGAGCAAGCACAGCAGCAGGTTTAGGAATTTCCCTAAGGAGACATTCTTTGATGCACTTGTGTGACTTCGCGGAGCCCTTTAAATCTTCTTGTGTGAATGCCCCTTTCAATGACTTGTCATTGTTCATTCCAAAAATCAGACATACTAACCAGGTGTGAACAAGAAGGAAAGACTCTCTCTGCCATAGGAGTCCATTTTTCCCTACTTAACAGACCTTATCTAAAGGGTCAGAAAGGAGGAAGAATGTGGTTTTGAAAATCCTGGAGAGCTTTCCAGGACGAACGTAGTGATTCTTCCCCCAGGGGCATACGGGGAAGTGCTAAAGGAAGATGCTGACCACATGGCAGAGGGGGTCTGCAAAACAAGGGCAACAGGGAATCTTTCCTTGCTAAGCCTTTTAAGCGCTCCTGAAAGGAGGCCCGGCTGTCCATCTCTGGAGGCAGTCGGGGGCCACTTATCTTTGTACCCAGACGCCTGGCTAACAACAACGAAAGACAAGTGGGTACAAAGCATCGTATCCAGAGGTTACTCCATAACCTTCTTTTTCCCCATCCCAGACACAAAAAAAACATCCCAGGTGTTCCACCCAGTCAGAGGGAACAGGCAACACTAGAGATACAAACGTTGCTAGACAAAAGCATCACCCAAACAGTCCCCACAGACAAAATAGGATCCGGAACTTACTCAAGGTTCTTTTTAGTTCCAAAGAAAACGGGGGACTGGAGACCCATCCTGGATCTCAGCAAATTAAACAAATCGGTAAAAAAGTCAAAGTTCTGGATGTTAACACTGCAGTCAGTACTCCCTTCTCGGGGGCAAGATGATTGGATGTGCTCTGTAGACCTCCAGGATGTGTACTACCACATAAAAATGGACAGGCAATCCAGGAGTCTGTTGTGCTTTCGGCTGGGAGTCGGTCACTACCATTTTCGAGCTCTGCCCTTTGGCCTCACTACAGCCCCCAGAGTGTTCACAAGTGTATATGGCAGTAGTAGTGGCTCACTTGAGATGCCTAGGATTCCAAGTGTTTCTGTACCTAGATGGCTGGCTCCTAACTGCCACCACCGAGCATCTGCTATCGAAAGTGAGAGACACCACCTTGCATCTCTACTCACCTAGGAATCACAATAAACTACAAAATAAATCTGCCTTGTTGCCATCTCAGCATATCATTTTATAGGAGCAGGTCTAGATACAATAAAAATGATGGCAAAACTTCCCTCCGTATTGGTTCAAGTCCTACGACAGTTGGTCCTAAACCTACTTTTCAAGAAAAAAGTACAAACAAGAACACTCCTGAAAGTCTTGGGAACCATGGCAGCAGCAGTAACCCTGATTCCATTAGCATGTCTGTGCATGAGAATTCTACAGTGGGTACTGTTCACTCAGTGGTCCATGCAGGAACTACCCATGTCCCACCAAATTTTGATAATGGAATCTTGCAAGAAAGACCTTCGTTGGTGGCTTTACTCCACTCATGTGACATTAGGTCAACCCTTTGTTCTTCCCCACCCATTAGCCACAGTGACCACGGACACTTCCCAGATTGGGGGGGGGGCATTATCTGGGAAGGACAGTCCAAGGCACTTGACAGGATCACAAGGCCCATTTGCACATCGATGTCCTAGAGATGAGAGTGGTGTTTTTAGCATTGCAAGCATTCTAGGACTCTCTTCCACTAGGAAGTATTGCAGTACAGACTGACATGTCAGTTGTGTGGTACATAAACCAGGAGGAACCAGATCTTTACCCCTTTGTCTGGAGGCCTTGAGAGTATGACAGCGGGTGACCTCCTCGCAACGCTTTCTGGTAGCAATGCACATCCCGGGGAAATCCAACTTTATAGCAGACAAACTCAGCAGAACTATTTTAATGCCTCACAAGTGGTCCCTAAAGTGGTCCCTAAAACAGGAAGTGGCAGAAAAGATTTTCCGCAAATGGGGCCAGCCTTGCTGTGACGTTTTTGCCACATCCATAAACACCAAATGCAGCAACTACTTTGCCCTGATCTTCCCTCCGGGGGAGTCACCAAGGGATCCATTTGTCCACGATTGGCCCTCGGGTCTCCTCCATGCCTTTCCTCTCTTTCCATTCATACTCTTCAGAAAGCCAGTTGCTTGGTAAAGAACTTGATACTCATCACTCCATACTGGCCTCTTCACATCTGGTTCCCCTTCCTGTGGCCTCATTTCTAGGAAGAACCATGGATTCTGGACCCAGTTTTGGACCTTCTGACTCATGGATCAGGGACGCTCCACCCCTCCCTTCAAACCCTCAAATTGACAGCTTGGCTTCTCCGATTCCAACTATAGCCAGGCTCCCTAACCTTTCTCCATCAGTAAAACATATCCTGATATTGTCTCATAAGACTACGACGAGAAAGTTATATAGAAGCAAGTGAAAAAGATTTTCTTTGTGAGCCTTGAATAATCACATTGATCTCTTCTCTGCCCCAATAGCTTCCATTCTTGAATACGTAGAAGATGTTTAATGAAGGGGCAGCTGCAGCTAATATTCGAGTTCAGTTAGCAGTCGTATCTAATTTCCATTTAGGTGAATCAGGGCACAATGGGATGTCCCACATACTTTGCAAAGCCTTTCTTAAAGTTACGCTTTTAGTAAGACCACCTATTAAAGTTCTTCCAGCACCATGAAATCTGAATTTTGTCTTATCCCGTTTGATTCTTCTCCTTTCAAGCCTGCATCATCCTGTGATTTCAAGTATTTGACTTGGAAAATAATTCTTTTGATAGCTATTACTTCTGTTTGAAGGGTTTCAGAGCTGCAAGGCGTAGTCAATAAAGCCGCCCCTACATGCTTTTCCATAAAGTCAGAGTATCCCTACGAACAAACCCATCCTTTCTACCCATAGTATGCTTATAGTCTAACTTGAACCAGATCCATAGAAGTACCATTTTTCGCCCTCATCTATGACAAGAAGGCAGAATGTATGCTACACGCAACCGCTACCCCAAAACAAAACACGTGCAACACATCTCACAAAGCCAGTGTGCCGAACAGTCACAGCCCTTAAGGCTAAACAACACACCTGATACACTTGTAATAGGTGACTCTATCGTCAGGCACACTGACATCCCGCTCACCAGGCTGAACAAGGAGAAGGTCACGGTGAGCAGCCTGTCTGGCGCTAGGATCCGCCACATAACACAAGCAGTCAGGTCACTCCAAGGCAAGTACAAATATGACTCTGTCATTGTCCATGCTGGTGCGAATGACCTGAGATGTACCTCCCTGGACTACATGAAAAGAGACATAGAGGAGCTCTCTGAGCATGTAGCCCAGGCTGGTATGACCCTGACCTTGAGTAGCATCTTACCCTCACCAAGAATGATGCCACAATATGAAGACAGGATGATCAATTTCAACAGTTGGCTTAAGTATTGGTGTCATTCAAAGGGGATCCAATGCCTGTCAGCTTGGGATGATATGCACGACAAGCCACAATGCTTTGCTAGGGACAGCTTGCACCTGTCACCCCTGGGCTTTCAGATATTGGCAAAGGCTCTTGCTACCCCCATAGTGCCTTTTTTAGGCAAGGCTCAAAAGACAAACCCACCTCCATAGGTATCACAAGGGATAAGAAACTAAGAGTAATGCTACTCAACGCCAGAAGTCTAAACCTCAAGATGCACGCACTCGAAACTCTCCTTAGCATGGAGAACATCGATATCTGTGCAGTAACAGTAACCTGGTTCAGGATTCCCGAGAGCACCCCAGCACTGCCAGGTTATACCTCATACCATGCTTTTCGGCCCCAAAACTTGGACCGAACCACAAAAGGAGGGGGGAGTATCGATATTCATCAAAGATACCCACACCTCCAGGTTGGTGGCAAAGCACGAAGCATCAGAGACTATCCATGTGCAACTAACAGTGGGTAAAACTGCCTTCCAGTTTATAGCCTGCTACAGACCACCCTCCCAAACCCAGGAACCCCACTCGGCCTTCCTGAGAACACTGGAAAATATGAAGGTCTCTCCGAACAGCATTATATTGGGCGACTTCAACTACCCAAACATAGATTGGGAGCATTACTCTAGCTCCAACACCCTTGCCCAAAGGTTCCTAGAATTCATAAACTCAAATGCTATGGAACAACTTGTTACCACTCCCACAAGAGGGGAAAACATACTGGACCTGATCATCACCAACATGGGGACTCTATGCTCCAGACCAGAAGTGTATCCCTCACTGGTAAGGTCAGACCATAAACTGATCTCACTGGATATTCACATCCCGACCCCACCCCCTGCCCAGAAAACCACAGTGAAAAACTTCTCTAAAGCAAATGTCACACTCCTCAAAACCGAGGTGGAATCCTTCAAAGCCCCCGGGCCTGTGGAAAATACGGCCCAGACCGCAGAATCCTTTATAAATGCATTCTATGAACACCTTCAGGAATGCATGGATCATGCAATCCCAAATAAAACCAAGACCCAATCCTCCAAAGGCAGACTACCTGTCTGGTGGACCCCAGCCATAAACAAACTATACAATAGAAGGAGGAAGCTACTACATGATAGAGCAAAATCCCAAAAAGGGAAGGCATCTCTGATCATTATTGGCAAAAAACTAAGGGCACTCATAAAATCGTCAAAGGCCAGCTTCGAGAGAAAAATTGCACAGGACACTAAGGATAATCACAAGGCTTTCTTTAGTTATGTTAGGAACCTGGGCGGGAATTCCCAGATATGCTCAGAATTAGCCCAAAATGACAAAAAATACACCGATCCCACAGACATTGCCAACATCCTAGCTGATAGGTTCAGCGCAAACCCCCTCCCCACCAAAAGGGCAAATATCTATCCCAGCAGAGTGCTGCCCCCCTGACATCTCAGATGCTCAGGTGGGAGCCGCCCTCTCCAAAGCAAAAAACACAGCATCAGTAGGACCAAACGGTGTCCCAGGCTGCGTCCTACATGAACTCCAAGAAGAGCTAAACCCAAACATAAAACTACTGTTCAATCTCAGCCTTACTACAGGATATGTACCCAAAGAGTGGCATACAGCAACAGTGGTCCCTCTCCACAAAGGTGGTGCCTCAACGGACCCTGGAAACTATCGCCCCATAAGCCTGACTAGCTTGGTCTGCAAAGCTATGGAAAGGATCATCATGGACCTCATAAATAAAGATATTGGGGACCTACAGACACTGGATCCTACCCAGTTCGGCATTGTTAAGGGCAGATCCTGCCTCTTAAACCTGGTTGACTTCTTTGAAACAGTCACCAAGGCCATTGACGAAGGGAAGGTGGCCCACACAGCCTATCTGGACCTCGCAAAAGCCTTCGATACAATACCCCACTCGGGCATTATAGATAAGCTCACCAGCTTAAATATAAACCCCTATGTCACTAGATGGGTTGCAAACTGGCTCAAGGACAGAACCCACATGGTTAGAATTGCTGGAGCCATGTCAGACTCCAAACCAGTTACAATTGGCGTCCCACAAGGCTCAGTCCTGGGACCTCTCGTTTGGTATATATTTCTCGGAGGTACAGGCCAACACGGAAGGACTGTGGCTGACCAAGTTCGCAGATGACTGCAAACTGGGCGCCATAATCGACTCTCCAGCCGACACAAGCATCCTCCAAAAGGGCCTCATAGAAACAGACAACTGGTGCCAGAGCCATGGCTTCAAGCTAAACGCCAAAAAGTGTATAGTCATCCCCTTTGGAAAAAACAAAGTGCCCACAAATTACCACATAGGTGGTAATCCATTAAGTACAGAAGAAGTAATTAGGGACCTGGGGACCCAAGTTGATAGCAATCTCTCATTTGACAACCACGTGGCCAAAGTGGTTAGAAAACATTTTATATAGCCCACCTAATCATGAAGGGATTCACATCTAGATTAGGGAGGTCATCGTGCCTCTTTACTCATCCCTCATCAGGCCCATAATAGAGTACAATGCCCCTTTTGGGATGTACCTTACCAAACACCTGCAGCAACTGGAAAGACCCCAAAAGTACCTCACCAAGAGGATCAAAGGGCTCAAACAGATGCCATATGCTGCCCGGTTAAAGAAACTCCAGCTCTACTCAGTGGCATACCGCCTGCTCAGAGGTGACCTGTGCCTGACGTATAAGGCCATGTCCAACCCGGAATTAAGGGACATGCTGCACCTCAAAAAATCCAAATCCCATCGAGCTACATGCTCGAGAGACTTGAACCTCAGTACTGAAATAAATAGGACATGCTGGAGGGACAGATTCATAACCCAGAGGCTCCCTTCACTCTGGAATAAAATCCCAGTCCAGGTTAGGCAGAGTCCCTCATTGATTCTCTTCAAAAGGAATCTTGATGAGTGGATGGGAGATCATAGGTTTACCCCGGGTATCACTTCTGTGTCACTGTTAGGCAGAGGCACAGTATACTAACCTTGAAAAAGGGCATAGCAGAATTAATTTAAAATGGTTGGCGAAAGCCAAACATACTCTGGCTAGGCTTATAAATGCCCTAGGGCAGATAGCCTAGTATGAACCTATGAACCAACTGAATGTACATAGTTATGTTTCTACTTGCATAGGACAAAAAACTTCATAAAATCTGACCAATTATTTGTATCCTTCTCAGACTCAAAGGTGCTCCTGTGTCTAAAGTCACACTTTAGAAATTGCTCACCAATCTCAAAACAAAGAGCTTTCCCGTAAAGTAAAAGGTCATTCTGCAAGACCCATTGCAATCTCTTCTGCCTTTCAGGCAGGACTGCCTATTGATGCCATTTGTGCTGCAGCAACATGGGCAAGATCTCGTACCTTTATCGCTCATTACAAAGTTGATTTGGCCTCCAGGAACAGGACTTCCTTTGGGTCCACTGTTCTGGAGAATATTCTTCCTTGAGCCACCCAATAAAGATGGTGCTAGGGACGCTGCCCCAACCTGCTAAGAATGAAGGTAAGATAGGATAACATCACATATAGAAGTTATGTACTCACTATAACGTTCCATGTGTGGTGTCCATCTCGCCTTCATTTTTACATCCCACCCTCCTTCCAGCCCTTTGCTTCTGGAAGACCAGGCCGATGCAATTGGCTGTTAATGTTCTCTGATCTTCTTGATTGCTGTATAAGGTATTCAGTGACCTTTATTAGCTATATCTGCAAACAACATCTGGGGAGCTCTCCTAGTGTAAGATGGGATAGGGTTTTAGCCACGAGCTAGTGGAAGACCTCTAGCTTTTGTATAAGGCCTAGTCTGAACCGAGGATCAGTTCCAAACCCAACCTGCTAAGAATGAACGCAAGATGGACAACACACATGGAACGTTATGGTGAGTACATAACTTTTTTTTCACTCTGTCTTTGTTTCCTGACCTATTTTAACACCTCAAAATCACTCTCATTGCTTTATTTGTCATTTTAGCCCGTTTTCCACAACATGGCTGCCAATGGGGCTTGATGTATCAACATGATCTTGTTCTCCCTCAACCCTCTCTTTTTCCCCATAATGCTTTGTATGATTCATGCCAGACATAAGGAGGTAACTGTGTATTCCCATGCCATTGGCATATAATGGGATTTGAGAGAGTCACGGTTACCTTGTTTACCTTCTGTAAAACGAGTGCTGCTTTTACTGTCTGTTGTCACCCTCATTTATGTTTGGCTCAGACCTTGTTTTGCACTATACTTAGAAGTTATCCAGCTACAGCCAGAAAAGTAGCTAAATTGCAGGCCTTTGTTCAGGCTTTTCCTTTGTAGTTCAAGAGGAACCAACAGATACATACACACACACACACACACACACACACCTACACTACTGCAGGGGTGTTAAAACTGTCACTGCATTGAGAGACCCTTGCAGAAACGATTCCTCTTGGAGTTTTCAATATTGGCTGTCACTGCTTTTGGAAAATTTAAATATTGCCTTTGCTTTCCTTGCATAGTCCAACTAGACCATGCCAAATGCTGTTTTTGCATGTAGACTGACCACCTCAAAATAGTTGTCTGTTCACCTTTCCTCTGGATTATCACTGTTTTATTAATGTTGTCAAGTTACTTTCTGCCCTCCTCAAAGCTACACTAGTCTGTATCTGTTAATCTAGGGAGAACCTTAATTATTCTTTAGCTATAGTGACCATAAATTCTTTGTAATCATAGTTCAACGTTCTGCTTGGTCTTTGCGTTCTTTTGGAAGGACTGCCACCACTGCACTTTTCTAAATTTTGGTTATCCCCCTTAAAAAAATAGCAAATATTGTATCTTTGTTTCCTAACTTCATCCTAGCCTCTGAGATTCCGTCTGTCCTTGGAGTTGTCCATTTTGGTTAGTTTTGAATCAAAATTTTTATTTCCTTTCGATCTACTTGAGCTATTTATTAAGTGATTTGCTTTTTCAGTCATTATCTTAAGTAACTTCGTCCCACATAATGTGTTTGAATTCGCTTTTGTTATATTTATCTAAGCCCTCCCCCCATATAAGTTTTCATAAAAGGTCCTTAGTATTTCCAATACTATCCATATCTCTCAGTGTTTTCCTCATCTTTGAATTCCTTAACTTTATTATTATCCTTTCTATTTCTAGTCTCTAAGCTTTTGGTACAGTATTTTTTGCCTTCATTATTTTCATGATATAGCTGCTTGAATATTGTTTTGTTGTATTAATTTATATTGGCAAAATGTTCTTTAGTCTTTTGTTGAGCCAGCATCAGTTGCTCTTCCTCCTCTTTTGTTAATAGTTTTATTTTGGAATGACCTTACTTTTGTTAGTCTTTCAAGATAATCATTATTGCTATCCTTCCATGTTACCTTAGCTTTTATTTATACCAAGTCTTTACATTTTGACTTCATCTTGTCCCAAGAGCTAGCTAGAAACTCAGAATCTGTTTTAATAGAGCCAGTAAACTTGGTTCATCACTCAGTCTGTAAAATGTGTTCTTTGATCGGTTTGTTTTAGGTGACTTGTAAAAGTAGGCTAGAGTAATCTTTTCCAGCCAACAACTCCTGAGCAGTGTAAATCTTCTTTGCTTATCCTTTTTCTTTCTCTGTCTTGATTTGCATTCTTTTTTTGGGTTTTATTAGCTCTGTTTTCCTGGATCACTGACACTCTACTGACTAATGTTACTTCACTTGTAATCTGGAGTAGTACATAGGAAACAGTAGGTGTGGACAGGTGTATCATGTAAATGTATGCCTGTCCCTAGGTTATTCATATTTAATGCAAAAGGGTCTGGGTTAATCATAAAATTAATAGAGCTAGAAACTTATTGGGAATGCATGGCTAGTTTTGTGAGATCCTCACAACTCATTAGCCTAGTAAATACCTATGGACATAGTCATACTCAAATGTGTTGTAACACGTTTGTAAGTATTTTTCCTCTTTGGTTGTTATCTCCTGTATGTTCTCTCTGCTGCATACTGTATCTCCTATATGTTCTGTCTGCTGCATACCATATTCCAATCTCCACTGACAAGTAAAAGTCTTTGCTGAAAGTTTAATGCTTCACTTAAGGCCTGCCTGTCTTCTGTTTGATTGTGTGTGTGTGTGTGTGTGTGTGTGTGTGTGTGTGTGTGTGTGTGTGTGTGTGTGTGTGTGTGTGTCAGCCAGCTACTCCTGGCCAGTGGAATTCTTCCTTCCTTATCCTATTTTCCTCCTCTGTCTTGATTTCCATTGCTTTTTCTGTGGGTTTTATTACCCCTGTTTTCCTGTACTATGCTTCTTGAAAACTTTTAGTCAAGTTGCCATGCTTCCTTCTAAATGCCTCTCCTGTAACATTATTACTTGCACCATGTTCCTCCTCCTGTATGTAAGAATTCTCTATTGATTTATGTGGCGTTAAGGCTCTTATTCCATGTCCTTACTTTCAATGAAACCACTGCAAGTAGTCAGAACTTTTTCAGATGATATAAGAATGTCATTTGGTCTTGATAAATGTGCAAAAGCAACCTTTAAAACAGGAAAACTTCAGCACCAAGAAAACATCAGTTTGGGACAAGAATGTTATATAAAAGAACTTGAGCAAGAGGGAGTGTATAAATATTTGGGAATTGATAAAGGATCAACAATAAAACATGAACAAATGCAAATATAACTTAATAAGGAATATTTTAGAAGTCTTAAATTAATCCTGAAAACAGCATTGACATCTAGGAACAAAATTCAAGCTATAAATCAACTTTCTCTTCCTGTCCAAACTTACAGTTTTGGAGTGATTGACTGGCCCCAAAAATGTGTTGGATAGATTAGACAGAAAAACAAGAAGAATGCTTCATGCTCAGCAAATGATTTATAAAAATCAGTGCATACCAAGAGTAGATATTCCACGTTCTGAAGAAGGTATGGGACTCCTTGAAATTGATTACATGTGTAGATTTACAGTCGTGACGCTGCACACATTTCTGCTGACCTCGCAAGGCCCAGACGTATTGAAAGTTTTGAAACACGAGGAGAATAACTCTAGGATGACTTCCCTGTTTAGTCTAGCAGAAGGATATCGGCGTCACACAGGCATGGAAATCAAACCAGTAGTAGATAAAAATCAGGCAGCACCTGAATATGTCAAAAAAACAAAAGAAAGACTATAAGGTGAAGGATCAGATGAGGAGGCAAGAAATGTGGAAAATACATTAAATATAGTTGCAGGTATGGAAAACTTCTGGAAGAGCCTCATGTTGATTAGGATCGACCACAGGAATGGTTAAGGAGAGGCGAATTCAAACCAAAAGATGAAAGCTCAATATTAGTGGCCCAAGAAAGTGGGCTTACGTACACAATGGTTTATAAAGTCCATTGAACATGTGGGAGAGACAGACAAATGTAGGTTTTGTAAAACAGAATTGGAAACAGTTGCACACCTCGTTGCTGGTTGTGGCATACTAATGGCAGAAGGACTGTATACTGAAAGGCATAATAATGTGGCAAGACTTGCACTAGGGATTGTGCAAATATGGTATTGGGGTGGCTGAAAAACATTGAAAACATGAGCCGCAAGCATCATAGAAAATGATGGTCTACATCACTTGGGATCACCTATTACCAACAGTTCAAAAGATAGATGCGAGAAAACCAGTTATAGTGGTCCATAAAAAGAAGACAAAAGTAGCATTGATCATTGAAATCACTACACCCAGTGACTACAGTGTTTTGCATACAGAAAGACAGTGTCATAAAATATCAAGAATTTGCAGGCAGACACGAGAGCAATGTGGACGAAAAGATACCCAGACAGTTCCAATAATAGTAGAAGCAATGGGTCTTACAAAAAAGAATCTGCAGTCATATTTATATGTGTTACCAGTACATGTAACTCCATACGAATTGCAGGAGTTGTCATTACTGGGTACATTCCGGGTGCTGAGAAGAGCGCCTCTGGCTGATATCAAAGACTGAAACAATACTAATTTCGTGAACTTTAATCATACTTTGACTTAGGAATGGGGTCCATTCCCATCATGGTGTTCGAAACCCAAAAGGTTTGGAGAAATTTAAAAAGTGAAAAACCATTGTTCAGCATGTATTTGTCGTATGTGAACTTCAGTATTTCTATTATATGTATTTTTCCAGTTTGATATGCAGGCACATTTCCTGAAAAATGTCAGTGTACTTTTCAATTTCTGATGCATTACAAATCATAAAAGCAAAGTAAATTTGCTCCCATATCCCAACAGCAAAAAACAGACATTCTTATCTGTTTAAATTTTTGAGTACAAAAATTACACACTTCCAAGAAAGGAACAATAGCTCTACATACTTGTCTACTAACACTGGCACTATATTTTACACAAGATGGGTACTACTAGTTATAGTAGATGCAAGTGCCTGGTTAATCATATACTGTACATTTCTTTCTGTAACTTTAGACTTTTGTACCAACGCATGCCCAGAACACTTGCAAGTGTTCAGTGTTTCCATTCCATACATAAAGAATGTATTATTTTCCCTTTTATCAGCACTTTTTATTTGTAGTTAACTCTAAAGTAAATCACTGCTTACCCTCCTGTTACACCTGCAGTGTTTCTCTGTTTGCAATCCTTTTAAAAGTTGAATGCTTTACCTCTGAAGGATTGACCCTTATAGTTCATAGCTGAATTCTAGAAGTCCAAGTTTCATCAGTTTGCTTCTGCTAAGTTTCCACATCACTCAGTGGAAACAGTTGATGTTCTGTAGTCCTATTTCGCCTTCATTCTTACACTTGGGATTGAAGCCGAACCTCGGCTCTGACTCGGCCATTCTATAGCTCAAAAACTTCTGGTTGGCTCGTGGCTAGGAGGTATCCCATCATGCACCGCTAACATAACCCAGATCTCATTTGCTGCTCATTGAGCTCAGACGTGCATCTTCTTGGCCATGGCTAAGTGAAAACTTTCTATACGTTTTTACTAGTTGTTTGTTGACAAAAAGTTATATTATACAGTTTAGTGTTATCACATTCTGTCTGTCTAGACAATTTGCTGCTTGTTTACTATGTGTACTTTTTGTGCTTTGATTGGCTGTTCTTCTGTTGGCCTTATTGTATCCCTGCATCGCTTCACTTGTGCTGTGTGTTTTTGTTCCTGCTTCCTTTCACCTTGGGCTAGGCCCATTTAAGTTGGAGGACCTAGTCCTCTGGTTATTTCTTTCTTCTCCTTTTAGGGCTAGGTCCATTTAAGTTAGAGGACCTAGTCCTCTGTTTGTCTTGCCTGACTGTTTGGAGGTAGTTTTTGTATGTGGTTAACTTAGTTTGGTTATTGCACTGTCTAAGGATACCAAGGATCACAAGCCTTCAGGCTTTAAAAAATGTACAAAATGTGCCCAGAAAATGTCCTTAACGGATGGGCACAATCTGTGTGTGTGTGTGTATACTGTTTGGGGGCTATTCACCTCCAAGAGTCTTGCTTGTTTTGTCATGCCTTCAGTCCCCATGTTCTACAGGAGAGGAAGAACAAACTTATTTTGAAAGGACTAATGAAGCATTCTTTTGAGGAGGAGCTGACTTCTTCATCCTCCAGCTCCAAATCTCCTTCCTCCAAGAAAGTAAAAGCCAAATCTACTAAAAGGCGGTCTCCCACTCATTGTGTCATCAGAGCCCCCAGACAAAATTGCCAAAATTACTACATCCTTCCTGGCTCCACTGGTCTCTGTGCCGACAGAGGTCTCTATGGTGGATACATCCGTTTCGGTTCCAGGAGTTTTGGAGCCGATAACTGAGACTGTGTCTTGGAGCCAGTCAGCTGAACTTTGACCTGTCTCCCAGACTCTAAGGTCGCCTATCTTTCAGCAATCTAGGTCCCCTACTCTATATCTTCCAGGTTCTGTAGGAGCCTTTCTGATGAGGACGTCAAGAGTGTGATGCGCAGACTGCTTCAGACTTCGGTGCTGGCAAATTCACTTTCGGCTCCGTCCCAGTCAGCCCCGGAGCCTAATGTGCCCTTACAGCCTGTCATTGTTCCTTCTCCGTGCCACTCTGGGCCTTCGGAACCAGAGATGTCTGCTCCTCTGGTTGTGGAAAGGTCGGATCCAGCTACCTCAGTTGGTCTCTTGGTTCCGATATCCGCTCCGACCCTTTCTGTGCCGCCCATGTGGTCTAAGGGTCCGCATTTCTCCGGTCAGGCCCGTGGGGGGTGCTTGGAACTGAACTTCGGTTTCGAGCCTACCTCTTGGTGCTTCGGCTCGGGTAAGTTTGGACCCTACATCTGCCTCGGAGCCCATCTCCTCAGTGCCGAGGACTGCCTCTGCATCGTCGGAGCGGGGGGGCACCCTCTGAGCCGGGAGAATCGGCTTCGAGGTGATGAGTGTGCTGTCCAGGTCTTCAGTTTCAACCAGTGGTACTGACACTCTTCCCCCTAAAGCACCTACTTCAGTCTCAGCTCCCTCTCTATCCCAGCACAGCAGAGACTCACAGCCTCAGGAAACCTCCATGAGTGGTCCCCAGTCTTCTGAGGTCTCCCCAGAATTCCCTTCTGAGGAGCCACCTTGGAAGAAAACTTGTAAGAGGAAGCATGTTGACTCCCCTGATGAGTCCATTACATCAGACACTGACCTCGAGGAGTCAGAAGGGTCCCCCAAGTCGTCCTCTGATGATATCTTTCGCAGATATCCTTGAGATCCTGAAGCAGAGAGGCGGCTGGCCCACCACATCCCCTTCTGATGAGTCAGTGTACCTAAAGACTTTCGGGTCTCAACCCTCTGCCTCTTGGGTGTCCCCACCTTTTGACGAGCTACTGGATCTAGTAAGTCGAAAGGTGTGGGAATCTCCTGATTCTGTGGAACCGGTTCTGGGAAGACCAAATACATTTTTGTCAGCACCCCAAGGGACAAGGACTTTCTTACTAAGGGCATTCCAGTAGATGCCATGGTGGTGGCAGCAGCCACCAAAAAGGAACTTGCTGAAACTTCCTCCACTGTCCATCCACCGAAAAAGGAGTCTCGAATGATGGATAGGTACGGGAAGCGTGTCTTTTCTTCAGTGGCTTTTACTCTTAGATTGCTGAACTTACCTGTCTCACTTCACAAGGCTCCAGAGAGATCACCCAAAAGAAGTGGGAGAGACTCTGCAAGGTAACTTATCTGAAGCGGTATCTGAGAAGGTTAACGCACAGATGTCTACCTTAAATTCTATTGTAAACTCCGCCATGAGGCGGATATCTTACACAGCTGATGGAGGGAGTAGGGCAGCGGGTTCAGGAGTTTCTCTTGGAAGACACTCCTGGATGCGCTTGTGTAACTTTGCAGAGGCCTTTAAGTCTACATTTACCAACAACTCCCTGTGATGGATCCTCATTGTTTGGAACCAAGGTAAAAGACACACTCACCAGGTGCAAACAGGAGGGAAAAACCCTGTCTGCCATGGGGAGTCCATTTTTCAGTTCCTTCTAGACCTTATCTCAAAGGGCAAAATGTGGCTCAAAAAGTCAGAGGTTTTTTTCAGGATGCACAAGGTGATTCCTTCTCCAGAGGCAGAGGAGGAGGGAATAATGGTAGGTGCCGCCCTAGAGGCAAGGGAGGCCCACAGAACTAGGGAGATCGCGATTCCTTTCGTGGTCGTCCCTATCGGCGCTCCTGAAAGAAAGCCCGACTGTGCATCTCTGGAGCCAGTTTGGGGGGGGTTGTATATCTTTATACCCAGAAGCCTGGCACGACATCGCTCAAGACAAGTGGGTATTGAGGATAATTACCAGAGGTTACCATATTCCCCTTTTTTCTCCACCCCCTCATTTCAGACGAATCCCAGATGTTCCACCCAATCACAGGGATTCAGCAACTCTAGAAATTCAAAAGTTGCTCATAGAGAGTCATCCAACCCATCCCTGCAGACCAAATAGGATTAGGGACTTACTCCAGATTCTTTTTGGTGCCAAAAAGAACAGGGGACTTGAGACCCATCTTGGATCTCAGCAAATTGAATGAATTTGTACAGAAGTCCCCAATGGTCATCTTACAGTCCATACTCCAGTTGTTAGGAAAAGAAGTTTGGATGTGCTCCATAGACGTCCAATATGCATACTACCATATCAAGATGGACAGCACATCAAGGAGTCACTTACGCTTCTGGCTGGGAGCCAGTCGTTATCAGTTTCACGCCCTGCCTTTTGGTCTCCCCATAGCTCACAGGGTGTTCACCAAATTTATGGCGGTAGTAATGGCTCACTTGAGACTTCGGGGAGTTCAAGTGTTTCCGTACCTGGACGACTAGCTCCTGACTGCCACCACCAGGCATCTACTGTTACAGGCCGGGGACGCTACCGTTTCAACTTGCTTGCAGTTAGGGATTACAGTAAATTGGCAAAAATCTGCATTATTGCCCTCTCAGCATGTGAATTTTATTGGCCCTGAAATAAACACTGACTCAATGAGGGCTTATCTTCCCGTAGAAAGAATTCAGAACCTCAGGGAACAGGTTTTGAGGTTACTTCCTCTAATGAAAGCAAAAGCAAAGATGGTGGTCAAGTTGTTAGAGACGATGGCTTCTACAGTAGTATTAGTTCCATTAGCCTGACTGCACATGAGGGTTCTGCAGTGGTTACTCTCTGCCCATTGGTCACTGCAGTCAGTATCTACCTCTTTCTCACGCCATCCTGATAACAGATTTGTGCAAACAGGATCTTCGCTGGTGGACCCAGACCAGCACTTTAAACCCAGGCAGACCGTTTGTCATCCCCCCCACCCCCACCCATCGCCACTGTGACCACGGATGCCTCCCAGGTTGGGGGGGCAGTATCTAGGGAGAACAGTCCAAGGCACCTGGCAGGCACACAAGCCTCATTTGCATATCAACGTCTTGGGAGATGAGAGCAGTGCTTCTGGCGTTGCAAGCACTTCACAGCTTTCTCCCTCTAGGGACAGTTGCGATCCACTCGGACAATATGTCGGTGGTGTGGTACATAAACAAGGAGGGACCAAATCTTACCCCCTCTGCAGAGAAGTTATTCAAGTGTGGGAGTGGGCAGTGTCTTCCCAAAGCTTTCTGGTCGCAACGCACATTCCCAGGAAATCGAACGTGATAGCAGACAGGCTCAGCAGGGCTATTATGATGCCTCACGAGTGGTCTCTGAACACATACATTGCGGAACAAATATTTTGCAAATGGTGTCAGCCTTGCTGCGATCAGTTTGCCACCCCTCTCAATACCAAATGCAGCAGCTACTTCACCCTAATTCCCCCGGAAGGAGAAACACCCAGAGATGCACTTGTTCACAATTTGCCCTCGGGACTTCTCTATGCTTTTCCACCATTCCCCCTGAAATCGAAGTTAATTCAGAAAGCAATTTCCTTGGGAAGCAAAATTATCCTAATTGCTCCTTACTGGCCTCGACAGATTTGGTTCCCCTTTCTCAGACCTTATCTAATGGATGAATTGTGGACTCTGGACCCAGTGCCAGATTTGCTGATGCACATGTCAGGGGTGTTCCATCCCTCTCTCCACACCCTCAATTTGACAGCTTGGCTGCTCCAATTCCATCCCTAGTCAGGCTTCATGACTTTTCTCCTGAGGTTGTACATATTCTGACATCCTCTCAAATCTTCTACCAGAAATTTATACCAGTAAATGGAAAAGATTCGCCTTTTGGACCCATGAGAGTAACCTCAATCCTTACACAGCTCCCATTTCTGCCATTTTAGAGTTCCTTTCTCAATTGTTCCATCAAGGTTCAGCAGCTGCCACTATGAAAGTTCAATTGGCAGCTATTTCTACCTTTCATTTGGCTAATGATCCTAATCTTATGGCTCATAGAGTATGTAGAGCCTTCCTTAAAGGGGCCACCTTGTTGAGACCCCCAGTCATGGATCCGGTGGCACCATGGGATTTGAACTTTGTGCTCCATAGACTTACGTCAAGCCCTTTTGAATTTTCAGCAACGTGTGACCTTAAGTTCTTATCATGGAAAACTATATTTTTAGTGGCTATCACTTGAACTGCAAGCTCTTTCCTTTAAGCCCCTTTATTTGGTTTCACAGAGATAGGGTCTCCTTACGGAAAAAGCCTTCCTTTATTCCTAAGGTTTCTTCTCAGGCCAATATTAATCAGTCCATTTAATTACATGTTTTCTTCCCTAATTTTTCTAACAAGGCAGAGTACAAATTTCACCAACTGGATGTGCATAGACAATTGCGTTTTTATTTTGACAGAACTAAGAATTTCAGAAGGTCGGATCAGTTGTTTGTTTCCTTTTCAGATACAAGGAAGGGCCTTCCAGTTTCTAAAGTCACATTATCTCACTGGATTTCCAGCTGCATTTCCTTTGTCTATACATCCAGTGGCAAAGATCTTCCTTTCAAGGTGAAAGATCATTCTACCAGATCTGTCTACCTCTGTAGCTTTTCAGGCAAAAATTCCAATAGATAACATTTGTGCGGCAGCAACGTGGGCTTCACCTCATACATTTATTACTCACTACAAATTGGATATGGCTTCCAGGAGCAGGTCTTCCTTTGGTTCCACAGTACTCAGGAGCATTTTCCAATGAGCCACCCAAGATAAAGGTGTTGGGGACGCTGTCCCAAGTATAAGAATGAAGGCGAGATAGGACTACAGAACATAAAGAAGTTATGTACTTACCATAACATTCGATGTTTGTAGTCCATCTCGCCCTTCATTCTTACAAACCCTCCCTCCTGCCCCCCCCCCTCTACTTGAGGACCTGAGGGTAGAGTGACTACTGCCTTATTGTTATGTTGGGTCCTTTCGACATGGTTTGTTTGTCTCTGTATGTTTCTCCTTGCAGCAAACAAGGTCTCTGTTATGTTAGCAGTGCATGATGGGATACCTCCTAGCCACGAGCCAACCAGATGTTTTTGAGCTATAAAATGGCCGAGACGGAGCCGAGGTTCGCCTCCGATCCCAATTTGTAAGAATGAAGGGCGAGATGGACTACAAACATCGAACGTTATGGTAAGTACATAACTTCTTTGTTTACTACCAGCTCCTCCAGCCCTTGGAAATGCACAGACCACCACTCCATCTTAGAAATATGTGAATGAAACTGTAGCAGAGAGAAACTTTGCCTACATACTCATTAGTTGAAACTTTTATAATTTTAATCACTCCAGATGCAATTATGAACTGTTTAAACTGAAAAAAAAAAATTTTTTCACTTTATTTTAGTTCGCAGTACTTATTTTACCCATAGTAATTAAAAATGTGGGTATTGATCAGTAAGATGAAATTCTGAGCTGTCAGACGTCACCCCCACCCAGCACTTGCCACCTTTCTTGATCTTTGTCTGTAAAACTGATTTGTGACATTGATCTATTTTCACATCCCTTTTTAAACATTCAGACAGTACGGGAAAATAAGCCCTACAGTCCAGTTTCATTGTCCTTTTTTTGTGTTTTTAATCCGTCTGCCTTCCCTCAGTAATTTTTAAAATGTAAAAGCACAAAATACTGTGGGATTCATTTCTCCCACTCAGCTACTGCTAGTTTTACTGGTCCTCTTTCAGGTCCTCTGTTTCCCATGCTATCAAACCGTGGTTGGATTCCAGGCTATTACTTGTGTTTTTGTAAAATCTTGCGCTTCCTTTTTTGGCTCAGCCATCTGTGTGCAAATAGAGCCTGCCTGACTGGGCTTCCCCAACATTTAGTCTTGCTTCAGAACCTATTAAATTTTCAGTGGCCATTGCATGTCATTGACGGTTACTTTGAGAATGCAGTTTGATTTGAAGCATTATTCACTGCCTTACAGCTTTTTGCATTTTGAACAAACATAAGCTTCCCCCTAAGGCTAGTTCTGATTCTATAGAATCTTTATGCCGCTTGCAAAGAAAATTTTAAATTCCTAGGTATACCAATATAAGGTGCAGTTCAGTTTTTCTGCACCCATTTGACTGCATACATTTCCTTTTTGTTGTCTTGTAGTCCAGAATAATTATTTTCTTCAAATTTTCTAGTGTCTCCTGTTTTGAGTATGTTTCAGTTTATTTTTTTACTGAAATGTTTCCATTTCCACCAGTATGGTTGTTTCTAGGCTGTGAGGCTTAATGCAAATACATGGTGTACTTTTTTTTTTTTTTTTTTTTTTAAGCTTCTGCAGGGGATATGTTTGTCCAATAACTTATCTGCTCCTTCAAGAAACGTAAGCAGTTGGTTCCCTACAGTCTGTTTGGGATGGCCAAGAATCATCTCCCTTTATTCTGTATTCTAGTTTCATAAGTTTCTGATTCATCATTTCTTGTATCACATCTGTTTGTTTGCTCTTTCTTTTGTTTCCTTTTCTGATTTCTGTGCATTCAGCAAATCATCAAACTACTTACAAAAAGCACCTGTAATGTCATCAGTCCTTTTTTGATTGACCAACTATAAAATGCCTTTTGAGTATGTTGTCTGTTTTTGTTCGGTCAGTTAAAATCCTTTCCTTCTACCATCTCATCCACTTCATGCAGGTCTTCTCAGGTACCATTTTTGCTTGTCTTTATGCACTGACTTTTGCTTAGAATTTTAATTTGTTTCTTTGAAGGCATTTAGACAAGTAGTGTTGTGATGAAAGGAGGTACTTGCCAGCACAGCTAGCTGGAATTTTGTAAATAGTTATGTCATTTGTGAATATCAAACTGATTTATACAAAGATGCTTGTGTTACAAATGTATTAGAACTGTATGTCATATAAGATGCTGGTGTTACAAATGTATTCAAACTGTATGTCGTGTATATCAAACTGAATTGTACAGCTGTTCGTGTTGAAAGGGTATTTGTAAAGTGCTTGCGTTTAAAATGTATCCCACAGTGTGTCGTACTGGAGAGAAGAGAAATGCACATGCACTATTGTAACTGTTTAAATGTATATGTTTTAACAGAGGAAACTGGAGGGTTAACCTCAGTCCAGCAAACTTTAGAAAATATCTTAAATTAAATCACTTTATAGGTTATTATATTGAGATGCTACCTCGCAGGTTTCAGTGAAGCCAGAGACAAAGTCTGTACCTAGGAAGCTTTCAGTATTGCCTTTGGGGTGAACTAATTGCTACTCTGGAAGTGCGGCGATATGCATTTGTTTTATGACTTCCACCACCTGCCAAAGATCTGAGCAAAAAGCCCTTGTGTGTGTATTTTGACAGGTAGATGCCAAGTCCTGCCATCTTCCAGCAATGGGGGTTTGGCATGGTAACTAAAAGTCAGTTGACCAGAAATTGTCATTCTGCAAGCTATCTCAGAGGTAATATTTTAGATATTATTTTGAGAAGTCTTAGTGAGACAGAGCATTCTGTATTCTGTCTTGGGCTTAACAACAAAAAGAACAATTCACCACATATTATCTGCCTTGCTGTATTAAGTAAGTAGAGGAATAGTAACTCTCTTAGATACAGTCAGGAATATAGTGAAGCTTAGATTAGATATTGTTTTCTTTGTCTGAGCCTGCCCTTCAATGTTATTTTAAATATGTCGTGTGATTTGAACTCTGATGTCACTGTGAATATATGCTTAGTATTTTCTTGTTCTTTTCTTATTTATTATTAAATATATATAAACCTTTCATTGTGGCTGATCTTTGCAGAGATAATTAAGTTTTCAGAGTACTTGCATATTTATTTGGTGATACTGTGTTAACTAGTCCTAATAGCCTTGCTGCTTGTCAAACTAAAAATTGTATTAATTTCACACAGTAAAGTTGGACACCCTTTAAGGGCCTTAAAGTAGCTGATGGGTTCTGGTGGCAGTGAGAACTACCTTGTCTGGGCAAAAGGGGGCATAGCTAGTAAACCTGTGCCAGCCTTTCCCAGGTATGTGTGTGTCAGCTACTTGGGCAGGGACACGAAGCACTAGTTGGACAGAGAGAGTGTTGGAGGACTTGGCTTGGAACCCTAAGTAAAGACTCTACTGTATAGCTGTGCCAGTTGGGAGTCTTATTGGGGATCTGAGGAAAGAGAGAGGAACCAGCCCCCAGACTGACTGTGCTCCCTGTGTTCTCTTAAGGGAAACTGTGCTTGATGCAAAGAGCTGCATCTGGAGAATACTGTGTGTGTACCTGTTATCCTCCCAGTGAACGCCCCCCCCCCCCCAACTGTGCCAGTGATGAGGTTTGAGGCTTCTTGATTACTGGTCCAGTGGTGGGTCATCACATTTATTTTTTTTTATTTATTGACATTTGTTAACCGGGTTGGTCCAGCTGAGCTTGTGGCCAATTTTCAGTGGAGACCCGAGGAAAAAAACTCCAAAAAACCACAGTTTACAGAGTCTCAAACATTTGAGTCAAAAATATGATCAAAATCAGTTTTGTACAAGAACGTTAGCAAGACAAAGCAAAAATGCAAACACATGATATATACATATCAATATTTTTACAGACTAAAATATATATATTTACAAAAAGAGTTAAATCCAACAGTATTGATTGTAGAGTTTACTAAGTATCCACAATAGTGGAGTACTTAGCTATATGTAGAGGGACTGAAAAGGTATAGTAGGGTTGTGGGGGGCTTAAGTAGGGGCTTGACAAGGACATATTTTGGAGTTGAGTAGATGAAGTTTGAGTTTTTCTTTAAAGTGGGATGGGTGAATGATGGAAGAAATGTCTTTTGGGAGTTTGTTCCAGGCTTGGGTGATGGGAGTGTTTATATAGGAGTTTGCCAGCTATTTTTTTGGGTTGGTAGATTTGTAGTAGTTGCCGATTAGAGGTACAGAGAGTCCACGGAGGAGTGTAGATGGAGATGAAGGAAGAGAGAGCAGAAAAGGATGAAGGTTTGTAAAGAATGAAGTGTAACATTTGAAGTTGTGACAGCAGTAGGAGATGGGGGAATTCTAACCAGTGGAAAGTATTTAGGTCAAGGCAGTGATGTGTATTGTATGGAGAGTTTGTGGTAAAGCTAGCTATCTTGTAAGTTTGTTGCTGGAGTTTGTTTAAAGTAGAAGTTTTGATGTTGGTGAGTACTGGGGCAGCATATAGAAGGGAGGGGAGAAGAAGAGCTTGTGCAAGGGAGAATCTGGCATTTGCAGTTAGTAATTTTTTTGTTGCGATACAGTAAACCAAGATGTTCTTCATGTTTCCCTGTTGCAGTCATCACATCTGGGTTATCTGCCTGCAGGTAGCCCTCAGCCAGCCTGAATATCGGAGTCTTCGGATTTCTGCGTCGGATGCTGTCGCTTCTTCCATGACGTCAGGTCGTTAGGGGTATAAAACATGAAGCAGACACCATTACATCAGTCTTTCTTGCCTTGCGGTGCCTGAAGCAGAAGCAGTTCGCAAGTGCTGGTCGGCCGACTCCTGAAATTTTCATTTTCGAGTTTCAGACCTGAAGTCTTCAAAAAGATAAGTACTGCTAGATCCTTTTTCTTGCTCTAACCAATGTCAGAAAAAATTAACAATTGTCTTGCCTGTGGAAAGCAAATACCTCGTATAGATTTTCATTCTTACTGCGTCACCTGATGTTAAGTTGTCAATCTCGCCTTCATTCTTGCTGGATGGGTTCGGAGCCGATCTTCGGCTCCGACTCGGCACTTGCTTTAGCTTGAGAACTCCTTTTACCAGCTCGAGGCAACCCTATATCCCATGATGCAAGGCAGAACTACCTCAGATCTCGTTTGCCACTTAGCGAAAGAGGTCTCCTTTGCCAGCTGAGGTAAGTAATTTTTTGTCAAAAGAGAAAAAGCTTAGTTAGGGATTTATTTCCCCCTTGTTTCCATTTTTTATAGTCTGTAGTGTGTTACAGCCCCTATTCCCTTATATTCAAACTTTTTATTTCCTTGGTAATAGTATAAAACTTAGTTAGGCCTAAACCCCATTGGTTAATCCCTACCTGTGTGTTTGTGTGTTAGGGGATTAATTGTGTGTGTGTGTTGGGGTTTGTGTGTGACTTCCTCCTAGGAATATGTCAAAAGAAGGCAAGGTCTCAGGCTTCAAGAAGTGTGACTCGTGCTGTCAGAAAATGTCTCTGACAGACGGTCACACTTCTTGTGTTTACTGCCTGGGGCCTTTGCACCTGCAGGACTCCTGTGCTTTGTGTCATTCTTTTAGCCAGAGAGTCCTGCAGGAACGGAGGAATTAGCTAATCCTCCGTGGCTTACTTAAGCCAGAAGGTTCTCCCTCTAAAACAGGGTCTGGGAAACCTTCTAAGCCACCGAAGGTTCAGGCTTCAGTATCCAAGCCTCCTCCGTGGCTCCGCCCGTTGAGCCGAGATCGCCCGCTGGAACCGATCTATCTGCTTCAAGGTAGTGGGTTCGCACCGACTGGTTCCGACACCCTATCTACTGTGGCCTTGTCGGCTCCGCTGGAGCCGACACCTTATCCAGCATCGGAGCCGAAACCTTCGGCTCCATCTGGAATTCAGGGACTTCGGCTCCGATGACTTCGCCCGAAAGAGATCTCGGTCCCCTTCTGCAGAGTATCCACTCGGCCCGGGTCTCCTCTTTGTCGGAGCGGAGCCATCGGAGCCGATCTTCGAGATCTTTCAGGGTGTCTGACCACGACTTAGAGATGGTGGTAAGCAGGCTGTTGAAGTCGCAGGCACTGGCCCAAATGCTCCATAGCCCGCCTCAGCAGACTTCGCTATTGTTTCACCCTTGAACTTCCTCCTCCGACTCCACACCAGAGTTCGGAGCCGGAGCTTCGGGACAGCGACTGTTTCGCCGGAGCCGATACATCCTTCGCTCCGTCATCTTCGGCCCGATCTCCTCCTTGAGGCCTTCCTTGGAGGGATCCGTCGCCTGATTTCTTGTCGGCTCCGAGGGGCTAGTGGCATCGGACCCTTGTCCGACCCCGCCTCTCCTCTCGGGCTTCGGCTTTGGTAAGCTCGGCACCGACATCGGCCTCAGAGCCTTCCCTCTCAGTGGAGCCGGGAATTCCTGTATCCTCGGATCGGGGATATTCCGGCCTCCCGGGGAGGGGAGCCTTTGAGGTGATGAGGAGTGTCCTGGCTACTGAGCCAGGTCAACGGTCCATCCCTCTAGCTCCTCCCTCTTCGGTGCCTGTAGACGCCTCTTGCCAGCCTCTTGCTCTCAGACCCAGGGATCCATCGCCCCAGGTTTCCCCATTGGGAATTTCCTCCTCTTCCGAAGTTTCTCCTGATCCTGCAGGGGAACCCCCTCGGAAGAGGACGTGTAAGAGGAAACACACAGACTCCCCTGAGTCTACAACATCTGATACCGACTTAGATGAGTCGGAGGGTTCCCCACGGTCCCCCTCTGAGGATGTCTCCTTTTCAGACATCCTTGAGCTCCTCAAACAGAGGGGAATTGGCCATCCATTGATCCCTCCGAGGATGAGTCGGTATACCTGGAGGCTTTGGATCCCGACCTCCACCTCCTGGGTGTCTCCGCCTTCGACCCACTTATGCAAGTATTGGCTCGAAGGCGGGCGGCTCCAGATTCTGTGGAACCTGTCCCCAGGAGACCATCCAAGTTTATCACGGCCCCACGGACAAACAGTTTCTTTCCAAGGGCGCCTCTGTGGATGCTATGGTGGTGGCGGCGCCACTAAGAAGGAACTGGCGGATCCTTCAGTACCTGTCCATCCTCCTAACAAGGATTCTAGGACCATGGACAGGTATGGAAAGTGGATGTTTTCTTCAGCAACCTTTGCTATGCGTTCGCTGAACTATCTTTGTCACTTCACCAGGCTTCAAAGAGATATTCTCAAGGAACTGGGTGAAGTGGTCCAGGATCCTTCTGCTGCTGGGGCTCAAGAAAAGATTGCCTCACAGCTAGCAATCCTGAATTCCCTATCCAACTCCTCCATGCGGCTCATATCCTATGCGGCCGATGGAGCGAGTAGGGCCGCAGGCACAGGAGTTGCTCTTAGACGCCAAGCCTGGATGCGGCTTTGTAATTTTATGGACCCTTTAAGGCGCCCTTCACTAATACCCCTTTGATGGTTCGGCTTTGTTCGACCTCAGGTGAAGGATACCTTGACCAGGTGTGAGCAGGACGGTAAAACTCTTTCTGCCGTTGGAGTCCATTTTTCCACCCCTTCTAGACCATATCCCAAGGGTCAGAAGGGAGGGGAAGATGTGGTTCCGCAAAGCTCAAGGAGCTACACCGGACACACGTGGTCAGTTTACCCCCAGAGGCAGAGGGGGTAACAATAGACGCCCTAGAGGCAGGGGGTCCTCAAAACCAGGGCAACAGGGAGTCTCTTCCTGAGAAGCCCTTTCAGCATCCCTGAGGTGTTGCCCGACTGTCCACCCTTGGAGGCAGTCGGGGGAAGGATTTCGCTGTACCCAGTAGCCTGGCATTCCCTCTCACAAGATATGTGGGTACAGTCGATCATATCAGAGGGTTACAAAATCCCCTTCGATTGGTATCCCAGACTCAACAATCCCTTCCAGACATCTCACCCGTCAAAGGGATTTGGCAGAACAGGAGGTTTCAAAGCTCCTAGGAAAAGAGCCGTCCAGACTGTGCCGGCAGACCAGATAGGATCCGCGTCTACTCCAGATTCTTTTGGTCCCCAAAAGGACGGGAGATTGAGACCAATATTAGACCTGAGCAGTCTAAACAGATTTGTCAAGAAGGCAAGATTCCGGATGGTCACGCTTCAGTCCATTCTGCCCTTTCTGGGCAAGGACAACTGGATGTGCTCTATAGACCTTCAGGACGCGTACTATCACATAAAGATTCACAGGCGCTCCAGAAGGTTTCTCCGCTTTCGGCTAGGGACCAGTCACTACCAATTCAGAGCCCTGCCCTTGGGCCTCACTTCAGCCCCCAGAGTGTTTACCAAATGCATGGCAGTGGTCACAGCTCATCTGAGACGTCAAGGATTCCAGGTGTTTCCTTATTTGGACGACTGGCTCCTCTCCGCCACCACCAGGTGTCAGCTTCTTCAGACCAGAGACTACACTCTACAGCTTTGCAGGAGTTTGGGAATTTCAGTAAATTTTGAAAAATCTTCGCTGCTGCCTCTATCACCTTTATAGGCGCAGAATTAAACACCGTCAAAATGTTAGCCAGACTAACAGATCAAAGAATTCTGGACATCCAAAAATTTGTTCGGATTCTATTGCAGAGCAACAAGGTCAAAGCCAGATTTATACTGAAGGTTCTAGGTCTTATGGCTGTGTTCATTGTTCTACTACCACTGGCTCGCTTCCACATGCGTCTTCTGCAGTGGATGCTTTTCACGACAGTCTCCCGATGAGGCACGAAATCTTAGTCTCACAGTCGTGCAGAACTCATCTGAATTGGTGGATATCTTCCCCTCTTCTTCATCAGGGCCGACCCTTTGTTTCCCCTCCTCCAGTTGCCACAGTCACTACGGATGCCTCTCTGATCGGGTGGGGGGGGCATTATCAGGGCAGGATGGTCCACGGGACGTGGCAACCCATAGAATACCATCTGCACATAAATGTCCTGGAGATGAGAGCGGTGCTTTTAACGTTGCAGGCCCTCAACGACTTTCTTCCCACTGGGACTATTGCAGTACAAACGGACAACATGTCCGTGGTCTGGTACATCAACAAGCAGGGCGGGACCAGGTCCTATCCGTTGTGTCGAGAAGCTCTCAGACTTTGGCAATGGGCAATCTCCTCTCATCGGTTTCTGATAGCAACGCACATCCCCGGCAGGTCCAACCTCTTGGCGGACAGGCTGAGCAGATCCATTCTGATGCCTCACGAGTGGTCTCTCAATCAATCTGTGGTGGATCAGATTTTTCTGAAGTGGGGCACTCCTTGTTGCGATCTTTTTGCTACTCCTCAAAACAACAAGTGCTCCGATTTTTTCACCCTCTTTCCCCTTCCAGGCCAACCCCTGAGCTACCCTCCAACCCATGATTGGGGCCCGGGACTTCTGTACGCTTTTCCTCCTTTTCCCTTGATTCCACAAGTCATTCAGAAAGCCACCGTTTTGAGAGCCAAGTTGATTCTCATTGCCCCTTATTGGCCTCGACAAATTTGGTTTCCGTCTCTACATAGTCACCTTCTGGTGCAGCCCTGGCATCTGGACCCAGTTCCGGAACTCTTGATCCACCAGTCGGGTCAGCAGCACCGGGCCATTCATTCTCTCAACCTCACTGCTTGGTTGCTCCACTTCCTTCCCTAGCCAGGCTTCCGATGATCTCTGACTCAGTCAGAGACATCTTAGTGTCTTCCTTAAAGTCGTCCACTAGGACTGTTTATGCTAGCAAGTGGCGACATTTTTCTATTTGGGCAAATTCCAGGGATATTGATCCCTTTACTGCTCCTGTACATTCTGTTTTAGATTTCCTGGCGGAGGTTTTTCATTCAGGATCCTCGTCATCTACAGTGAAAGTACAACTGGCTGCTATTTCCAAGTATCATGTTGGCTTGCATGACAATAACATTATGTCTCATAGATTATGCAAGGCCTTTCTGAGAGGAGTTTTTCTCCTAAAGCCGCCTATAAAACATCCTCCTCCGCAGTGGGATCTAAACTTAATGTTGGCATCCTTGATGCTACCTCCTTTCGAACCGTCTGCCTCATGTTCTTTGAAGTTATTGACCTGGAAAACTATATTCTTACTGGCTGTCACTTCAGCAAGAAGGGTTTCAGAGATTCAAGCTCTCTGCATTCGTTCCCCTTACTTGGTTTTTCATAAGGACAGGGTATCATTAAGAACGAACCCTTCCTTTCTCCCCAAAGTTGTGTCTCAAACCAATATTAACCAATCTATAGATCTACCAGTCTTCTTCCCAAACTATTCCGACAGAGCTGAACAGAAGCTTCATTTTTTGGATGTCCATCGTCAGCTCAGGTACTATTTGCATAGAACTAAACAATTCAGGAAATCGGACCAATTATTTGTCTCCTATGCAGAAAACAGAATAGGTCTTCCAGTGTCTAAAGTGACCTTATCCAGATGGTTGACTTCCACCATTTCCTTTGTGTACTCTCTCAGAGGCAAGCAGCTATCTTCTAAACCAAAAGCACACTCAACCAGGAGTCTATCCACTTCTGCAGCTTTTCAGGATAGACTACCTATTGATACTATTTGTGCAGCAGCTACTTGGGCCACGCCTCATACCTTTGTCTCTCATTACAAGTTGGACTTGGCCTCCAGAGATAGGGCCAGTTTTGGTTCCACAGTTCTCAAGAGTCTGTTCCATTGAGCCGCTCGGGATACAGGTGCTAGGGACGCGGTCCCATCCAGCAAGAATGAAGGCGAGATTGACAACTTAACATTTAGAAGTTATGTACCTACCATAACGTTCCATGTTAGTTGTCTTCTCTCGCCTTCTTTCTTGCGTCCCTCCCTCCTTCCCCCTGGCCTGGACAGATCTTGAAGAGTTCCTCTTATCAGGTTGTTTCCTCCTGAGCCTTCTTTAGAGGACTCCTTTATTATGAGCTTGGGTTTCCTAATATATGTTAGGTTAGTCCTTAGCAGGGTAGGTTAGCTACCAAACGAGATCTGAGGTAGTTCCGCCTTGCATCATGGGATATAGGGTTGCCTCGAGCTGGTAAAAGGAGTTCTCAAGCTAAAGCAAGTGCCGAGTCGGAGCCGAGGATCGGCTCCGAACCCATCCAGCAAGAAAGAAGGCGAGAGAAGACAACTAACATGGAACGTTATGGTAGGTACATAACTTCTAATTTAGGCCCATACCACGATGTCCCTTGCTGTCGGTTTTGCTCCTTGTTCAACGCCCAAACTATTCGTCGTCAGGCTATTTTTGTAGCTAAATACTTTCGTTCCCTATCTCCGTACTCAGAAATGGCTCATTAAGCCATCCAACTACTGATGATCTGACAAAACGTAAGGATAAAGACAGAGACAGACCGCATAGGTCCAAAACTGCCAACACCGCTTCCGATAAGCTAGTCGCCAGTCTGCTGGTACTTAGTGAGGCTCTTTTGCAGCCCCTGATACCCGATACTACAGATTCGCAGGCCTCTACTGAGACACATTCGGAGTCCAGTATGCCACGAGATGCTTCTTCGACTATAGAACCTGCGGATGTCTTTACCTTGGATGGGTCTGGAGCCGCTGTGCCGTTTCAAGCTAAGAATAGCAAATTCCTCAGGCCTAAAGCTCACACTAAGCCTAGAAAACCGACGACCAAAGCACATACTCAGGCACATATGCCTCTAAAACAAATTATTAGAATGGCTGAAGACCTTATTACCTTAATTAGGGGAAGCCAGCCTTCCCCCTCTAAGAGACCTAGAACTGATTTTCTTTCTGATTCTTCTGATCAGGAATCTGATATCTCTGTTCCTTCTGATTACCAAGATTTACCCTTATCTACTTATGAGGATTCTGCTACAGAGGATTCCACTCCCTCTGCTTCCCCTCCAGAAGAGGTTTCTTTTGGTGAAACCTTGCATACCCTTAGGGAGCATTTCCGCTGGGAAAAGCCAGGACTATTCTCAGCCCAAAAAGAGACTTAGAGAATTTTTAAACTTGCCTCAACACAGGCCTTTAGCTATCCCTCCTGTTCTGGAGATTGTAGATGTTTTCTTGGAATCCAGCCTTACCCCAGACACCTTGCCTCCAGCTCCCAAGAAACCTGATAGGTACTACAAGAGTACCTGACTCTCTCAAATTCTTTTTCAAGAATCCTACTGCGGATCCAGACAATTTCCTAAGGACCAAAAGGCATTAAGGCTGCTACTGCCAAAAATCCTACCCCTTCTGTTAGGGATTCTAGAGCATTATACAGATTGGGTAAGAAGGTATGTACTTCTGCTACTTTGGCCATTAGGGCTTTAAATTGCCAGTTTCATATGTTAAAAGTATCAGCAGCATATTATGGGATTAATTAAACAGAAAATGTTGATTCCTGACTGTGCTGAACACAAAGCTTTACAACAGTTAATGCATTCTGCTGACCAAGTAGCTAAACATACTTTGCAATGTGGTTTTGATGCTTTAGAAGCATCTTGCAGGGCTGCTGTCACTGGGTCTGTACTTAGAAGGCATGCTTGGCTTAAGGAGCAAAACTTGCCAGATCATGTTAAAACTAAATTACTGGATGCACCCTTACACCAAGAGCTCCTTTTTGGCAACAAAGCAGGAGTCCTCAAAAGGATGGAGGAAAAAGCTAAATCTATGCAAACTGTTAAAGATTTCTTAAAAGAACAGCCCCCTAGATTCAGTAGGCATTGGCCTTCAAAGAACTAGTCCTTTCCAGTCCCTTCCAGGCTTTCTCAGTCCAAACCAGGAGCAGCAGACCACCAAGAATTCAGTCTCAGGCTATGCACAGATCTAAGCAGTGTGGGGCCCCCACTTCTAAAGCAGGGAGTAGTAAGCCACCCTCCTATGGAAAAATGTCACAATGACTTATCCTTAATTCTACCAAGCCTTGCTCAACTTCTTGCTCCCTTAAGAGGAAAGCTCGCCCTGCATGCAAAAAACTGGGAACTCATTACCCAAGACAAATGGGTTTTAAACAGTTTCTCTAGGATACAGATTCCACTTCCACTCACTCCCAACCCCAAGTGGATGGCCAGACCTCCCCCCAAACCAGTGGGCAGAAGCCCCAAAACAAGTGCGCTCTCTTCAGTATCAGGGCTATTCAACCTGTCCCAGCAGAACAAAGGGGACAAGGTTTTTATTCAAGATTGTCCGTGGTTCATAGAAAAGAAAACTCCTGGCGTCCTATCCTGGACCTTTCTATTCTCAACACCTTTCTGGTGGTTCCAAAATTCAAAATGCTAACCCTTCAGCAGCTTCTTCCTATGCTAGCCAAGGATGCCTGGCTGGCAACCCTAGATTTAAAAGAAGCCTACCTGCATATCCCAGTAAGGGAAAATACTGCAGAAAATGCCAACGCTTCAGGGCAGGCTCCATGCACCATCAGTTCTCTGCACCTCCCTTTGGCTTATCTACTGCGCCCAGGGTATTCACAAAGTGCCTAGTTCCAGCCATTGCATTTTGCAGGCAGAGAAATATTCAGATTTACCCATACTTGGACGATTGCTTGATTCAGGCAGAGAGTCAGGATTTGCTATTACAGCACCTGGCATTTGTAAAGAGACTTCTAACTTCCCTGAGGTACACCATCAACGAAAAGGTATCACACCTGTTACCCTGCCAACAGATTGTATTCCTGGGAGCAAGCTTGAACACAACATCTCAGATGGCATTCCTCACTCCAGAGAAACAAGTTCATTTGACAACCTACTTCAAACTACTGGCCACAAAAACTCAGCTATCTACAAGGAAAATCCTGCAAGCCTTGGGGTTCATGGCCTCTTGCATTCTGTTAATTCCATATGCAAGACTGCATATGAGGAAACTTCAATGGTATCTAAATAGTCTGTGGTGTCAACATTCTCAGGACCTGGAAACAATGATTCCTATAATTCCTTGTCTAAGGGCAGAGTTACTTTGGTGGGCTGAGGCCTTTTACCACAACAGGGGATTCCCTTTCACTCTACCCCTACTGCCCAAACCCTAGCAACAGGCGCATCAGACTATGCATGGGGGGCTCACATGGCAGGGCAGTGCATTCAGGGCAAATCGAACCCAAAACAGATGCACCTGCATATCAATCAAAAATAAATGTTAGCTGTACAGAGTGCTCTTGACAGCCTTCAAAGACCTTATTCTTCCAGGACAACTATTGGTAAAGACCGACAACACCACAGTTATGTGGTACATAAGCAGGGGGAACCCATTCCTACCCACTTTGTAGACTAGCCATGGCTCTGTGGAACACAGCCTTGAGCTACCAAGTGAACCTGCAAGCTCAATTCCTGCCAGGCAAACTAAATTCACTGGCAGACGACTTAAGCAAAAATCTCATGGACCCTCACAAATGGAAACAAACCCAAAATATTCAAGCTGTTGAGGAACAAATGGGGGACACCAGAGGTAGACCTGTTTGCTTCCTCTCAGAACTACCAATTGAACACATTCTGCACCAGAACTCCCCACAGTCAAGCTTGGAAAGTGGATGCCCTGTCCTTTACCTGGGAAAGCTTCTCTGTTTATACCTTTCCACCTCTGCCTCTCCTCTCGAAGGTTCTACTAAAGATCAAACAAGACAAGCCAAGGACAATACTGATTGCACCAGACTGGCCACACCAGCACTGGTATCCCCTTTTGCGCAGTCTGACAGTGCTACAACCTTTGGCACCTGCCTCAGACCCCCTTACCTGCTGTCCCAGCAGGCGGGCCAGATTCTGCACCCTCAGCTTCAACCCCTAAACCTTGCAGCCTGGCTAATTCCCTGAGCTCACCTCCAGCAACCCTCAGTAAGCAGGTGCTGGATGTCATTCTTGAGGCAAGGAGGCCTAGTACTAGAAAATCCTATTCAGAAAAGTGGAAAAGATACTGTTCCTGGAGCCAGGCTCAGGGGATGGGCTCAACTGTGCCCAGCTTACCTCATATTCTAGATTATTTAACAGAAATGCTCCACAAGGGCTTAACTTTCTCTTCAATTAAGATTCATGCCTCTGCCATATCAGCACATTATAATACTAAGCCACCCCTCTTCTCTCATCCCTGAAAATTTAAGACCCCCCCCCCCCCGAAGGGCTCCCACTCCAGCCTGGGACCTTAACTTTGTATTGGAAAAACTCACTCTTCCCCCCTTTGAACCAGCTGCTACAGCAGAGTTGAAATTCCTTTCTTGGAAAACAGCTTTACTTCTAGCCATCACTTCAGCAAGAAGAGTGTCTGAACTACAGGCCCTCATGGGATTGGGAACCATTCATTATCTTCTATGCGGACAGGGTTTGCGTCAGGACTAATCCATCCTTTATGCCCAAGGCGGTGTCTCGTGTAGCTCTAAACCAATCCATTCATTTGTCTACTTTTTTCCCTAATCCTCAGAATAAAGGCGAAAGGATACTGTATTCTCTGGACGTACACAGACAGCTTGGATTCTATTTGGACAGGACTAAGCCTCTCAGAAAATCTGACCAGCTGCTAGTTAGCTTTGCTGCAGGGGCAGAGGAGAAGGCCATTTCAAAGCAAACAATTTCCAAGTGGATAGCACATTGCATTCATTTCTGCTACAAACACCATGGAAAACCTACCCCACAGGGGATAAGAACACTTTCCACCAGGGCTGCATCTGCCTGTACTGCATTTCTCAGAGGAGTCCCTACCAGGGGCATCCTGGAAGCTGCAACCTGGAGCTCTGTACATACTTTCACCAAGCATTACTACCTGCCTGTCTTCTAAATCCAGAGCTGGATTTGCCACAGCAGTCATACAGGGCCTTATTGCTAGCCCTAATGCTCTTTAACTACCTCCACCCTTCCTTAGCTTTGGGAATTAACCCAAATGTGATGACTGCAACAGTGAAACACAAAGGACATAGTACAGTTGTGTACACTTACCATAAATGTAGATGTTAGTGTATTATTCACTGTTGCACTCCTGGTTACCCTCCCTGCAGGCCCCTGACTTCTCTTGACTTTTACCTTTCCTCCTTGTTTGGCGTATTTATCTCATGTGCATTTGCTTTTTGCTAGGGGCAAGGAGTTGAGGGGCAGCCTGGAGAGAGAATTTTGTTAATAGTATACCGGAACTTGCAAGGATTGGATTTGTTATTGAATTGGGCAGTTATAAAAGGACTTTGTCATTATTGGTTTGTTTTTTGTAAGATTTCTGAGGTGTCTATAATTATGTAGCAGAGGTAGTTCCTTTGTTTTGATCCAGGCTTTCCAAGCTCTATCTCTTTTTAGCATAGGACTTAGTTTCTTTTGAGAGCCAGGGAGCATAATTGGGTTTTTATTCTAACCTTCAACACAGCAAGCCGGTAACCAATAGAATCCCTCCATCCATCTGATGAAGTTGTGTTACAGACTTAAGAAAGCACTCAATCCTGTTGGTAAATAGTGATTTCTTGTGGGACTTCTGTTTTCTCGCCTGCCTTAGAGGGTTTGTCTTTTTTATTCTAACCTTCCTAGAAGGGAGCAAGGGAGTTCAGGGTTCATACTAAGCTAACTGCCCTTGCGAGCCATTTTAAGCCTGGCCAGTTATCCCTTGTGAGACTTGAACCCTGCACCTTGTGTTTGTAAGGCAAACACCTTAACCATTAGGCCACCCTCCCAACCCCTATTCATGGGGGTTCAGGAAGATGCTATTAAACCTAGTACCTGCATCATTGAGAGGGATTTGTTTAAGGATGGACCAGTCAGTGGTGGATAGAATAGAGTTTAATTGGACTACATTAAAATTGGAGAGTTTTCGGCAATAAATATATTGGTTGGCAGTGGTGGGATATCCACATCACATATTTTATTGGTTGACAGTGGTGGGATGTCCATGTTGCATATTTATTGGTTGGCAGTGCTGGGATATCCACATCACAAGTGTAATGACCAGGAATTAAATATTTCCAAATATAGTAATACTTGCATGTTTATTTCCAGCTCTGGGAGAACTATCCTTTGCCTGCTATTCCAACATCCAACGCTATGTTTTTGTTCTGCTGCTTGCAAAAAAAAAAAAAAATCACTTCTCAGTTCTAACATTTGATGCAAAAAGACTTTCACTGAAATCTTTGAAATGTCCTTGTAGTTGCATGAGGTTCTGAGTTAGGAACCATTCTGGCACTGTTTGGTCAAGGGGCATAATGTGCAACATTGCAGTAAGTGGTAAGGTTTCACCTTACCCTCCTGTAAGAAAAGATAACTATTCAAGGCCCACCTCTTTTCTTTGTTGATAATTAATGTGGATATTAATGGACAGAAATACAGGCATGAAGGTCTTGTGTGTGATTTCAGGCTGGTGATGGAGTAACCTGAAAAAGTAAGGGATATGTAGGCCAGATCTGTCACGTACTGTTCTTGCTAACTCTGTGCAAGAGACATCATTGCAGATTACAAGCTTACCCCTTAAGCTAAGGGGTAAAACTTGCACTTGGTAAGTGGCAAGAACAGCACAAGAGGTGCATCTACAGAATCCATGCTAGTTTTGCTTCCCAGGACGGCGATATCAGATATCTCATTTGAGAGCATCTGGCATATACTCACATCCACAATGCTTATATTAAATATTTCATCAAGCCTCCTCCTTACGAGCAGGCTACCCATTACCCATGAGGTGTCTCTTCAGTCGTCTGGACTCACTGGCAAGAGTTGTGGACACAAGTACTAGCTCTCTCCTGCACCATTTATGCCCATGAAATCAGCTCAAATGTTAGACAGTTTTTTTTTTTTTTTTTTTTTTTTTGCATGTAGAGGTACCCGTTAGTGGCCCTCTAAAAGTAGATTTAGCTGTGATGAGTGCTTCTCCAGGCACAAGGATGATGCCAGCTTTCCCTGATGTTTGCCTGTCGTACTGTTGATGGTTTTCTAACAGGGTGATGTCCTTCAAGAATGCAACTGCAGTCATAACATGTGGGTTGTCCTGCCTCAGGCAGCCCTCGGTCGGCCGGATTCCAAAGTCTGGGTCCGACGTCGGCTGATGTCGCATTTCTCTCCGACATCAGAGCGGCTGGAGTACATAAGCATCAGCCGACGCCATTTTCTTCAGTCTTTCTTGCCGCGCGGTGCCCGAAGCAGAAGCAGTTCGCAAGTGCCGGTCGGTCAGCTCCT
The DNA here is from genome assembly GCF_019279795.1 of Protopterus annectens. Classification (NCBI taxonomy): domain Eukaryota; kingdom Metazoa; phylum Chordata; order Ceratodontiformes; family Protopteridae; genus Protopterus; species Protopterus annectens. The sequence continues at coordinate 1,530,392,100 of NC_056743.1, read as the reverse complement.
GTATTCTTCGATACCGAAGTCATCAAAAAAGCTAAGTACCCCGTTGGGGACCTTTTCTTGCCTCAGCCGATGTCAGAAATTACTGAAAAAGTTAACAATTGTCTTTCTTGTGGTAAACAAATACCTCATAAGGATTTCCACTCTTACTGTCTTCCTTGCCTGGGCCCAGACCACGATGTCTCGGCCTGTGTAGCCTGTGCTCACTTCAACAAGCGCACTCTCAGGCGCCGGGCGGAGTTCGCTGAAGATTTTTTCGCCGATAAATTTGCTTACACCATACCGTTGGATCTTCCGACATCACAAACTCCCAAAAAGCGAAAAGACCGGGACCAACATCCTCGGCCCGCGTCTACCACTGACTCCACGCCAAAACCTACCGCGAGTGCTCCGGTTCCCTCTGAGACGGTCTCTCCACAGCTCCGAACCGAAGACACCATTACCGACGACTCCGATTCCGGACATCACTCCGCCAGCTATCGATTTTCCTCCGGATACCGAAACCGAGGAAATGCCCGAGACCATTGCTGTAGACAAGGTCACTCCTGCACGTGGAGCTGCCAGGCCTCCTATGGCCATGTCTATTAAGGCCTACACTAGGGCTAAGGCAGCCAGCAAAACAAAGCACATTTCTTCTTAATCCTTACCTCAGCCTACTCCAGAGACACAGATTATGTCCATGGCTGCTGATTTAATTTCCATGATTAGAGGTTCACAGGCCCATCCTGAGAGAGGATCCCAGCCTCCTTCTGATAAAAGGCCCCGGGTTGAACCCTCTGACCCTATTCCTTCTGATGAAGATTCTGAGGGCTCTGTCCACTCTGATAGCCAGGAAGAGCTCTTCCAGACCTATGAGGACTCGGATGCAGAAGATTCCATCCCCTCGGCCTCCCCTCCTGAGGATATTTCTTTTGGGGAAGTTCTGCACACCATGAGGGAACATTTCAAGTGGCAAGGTCAGGAATATTCTGATTCTAGGAAACGCCTTAGGACTTTCCTTAAGAAGCCCCAGCACAGGCCCTTAGCTATTTCGCCTGTACTTGATGTTCTGGATGATTTATATTCTGACTCTAGTACTACCCCTGATTCTCTTCCTCCTGCTCCAGCCAAACCAGACAGGTATTACAGGGTCCCAGAAACTCATTCCCATTTATTCAGGGCCCATACTGCTGATTTGGAAACTATTTCACAGGGGCCTAAAGGAGTTTCAGCCTCCACCTCTAAAAATCCATTGCCCTCCAACAGGGAAGCTAGGTCATTAGAGAGATGGGGCAAAAAGGTTTACACATCCACTACCTTATCTATGAGAGCTTTAAATTGCCTTTTTCATATGTTACAATATCAGGATTACCTGTTAGAAGATTTACAAAAAACATTAGCCACTCCTGATCCTTTAGACAGGAAGACTTTGCAGGAAGCTGTACATAACACTCAGCAAGTAAGCAATCACTTCCTGCAGTGTGGATATGATGCACTGGAAGCTTCATGTAGGGCAGCTATGACAGGGGCAGTCATTCGTAGACATGCTTGGTTAAAAGATCAACCTCTACCAGATCATGTAAAAGCAAAACTTCTGGATGCACCTTTGGAAAAGAACAAGCTTTTTGGTGTGAATGCTAAGGATGTGTCAAAGACCATCGAAGAAAAAGCAAAATCAGTTCAGACGGTGAAAGATTTCCTCCAGGTTCAACCCCCCAGATTCAGTAGGAATTGGCCTTCTAAAAACTGGTCCTTTCCTAATCCAGAAAAGTTTCAAAGGGGTAAGAACAGACGTGGCCGAGGAAGAGGCCAATACAGAGGCCCTTACAGGGGACGACAATGGCAGCCAGGAAACCAAAGAAGTGACGCAGGGGTTTCACCTGCCCCACAACCACAATCTCAATGACTTTCCTCTACTACCGCCTACCAGGGAACAAATAGAAGCTCCCTTGGAAATTATCTCTGTTTGCAGAAAATTGGCACAGACTGACAAAGGACAAATGGATTTTGGACATTATAGACCGAGGGTACAGGTTTCATTTTCATACCTTACCAAGAAAACAAGGCATGCCAAACCTACCACAAAACCAGAGGGCAGAGGCTATCAAGCAAATCACTCTGCTTACTCGGATGAAAGCAATAGAAAGAGTTCCACAACAAGAACAAGACCAGGGGTTTTACTCAAGACTGTTCCTTGTTCCAAGAAAAGAATCTCAATGGAGACCAATACTGGACTTGTCCGCATTAAACACCTTTCTCATAGTACCAAAGTTCAAAATGCTGACTCTACAGCAACTCCTTCCCATGCTGGGCAAGGGGTCTTGGCTGATTACTCTGGACCTCAAGGAGGCATACCTGCATGTCCCTATCAGACACAGCTGCAGAAGATACCTCAGATTTCTTGCAGGGCCAGAGCATTATCAATTCTCAGCATTGCCATTTGGCTTATCTACTGCGCCCAGAGTATTCACAAAATGCCTGGCTTCAGTAATTGCTCATTGCAGGCTCCAGGGGATACAAATTTACCTGCACCTGGACGACTGCCTCATACAAGCGGACGACAAATTGATGTTGACAAAAAACCTGGATTATGTCATACGATTATTTCAAGCTCTGGGATACACAGTCAACTTCCAAAAGTCAAGACTGCAGCCATCCCAGCAAATAATCTTCTTAGGAGCCAAACTAGACACATCCTCTCAGATGGCTTACCTGACAGAAGACAAGCAAGAGAAGTTAACTCATTACTTCAAAGGTTTAGCAAAACTCACCCAGATGACTGCAAGGAGATTCCTACAGGCCCTGGGTTACATGGCATCCTGCATTCTCCTGGTTCCATTAGCAAGACTACACATGAGAAAGCTTCAGTGGTACCTAAAAAGCATTTGGTCTCAACACAGCAGCAACTTGGAGACAATCATACCGCTCATTCCATGCCTACAAAAGGAATTCCTATAGTGGGCCTCGGTGAGCCAGGCAAACACAGGTATGTCATTTAAAAAATCACAGATAACACAGACCATGACCACATACGCCTCAGACCTTGGATGGGGGGCGCACATGGAAGGCAGGTGTATACAAGGACAATGGTCTCCAAAGGAAACACATCTGCATATAAACCAAAAGGAAATGCTGGCAGTAATGCATGCCATCGAGGCATTTCAACACCAACTCCAGCAAGGCCATTTACTGATACGGACAGACAACACCACTGTGATGTGGTACATAAACAAGCAAGGGGGCACCCACTCTTACCCCCTTTGCAGACTGACAATGCATCTTTGGGAGAAATCACTGAGCCTAAACATCCAGTTACAATCCCAGTTTGTTCCAGGGAAAGACAATGTGTTGGCGGACAGCCTAAGCAGGAATTTCACAGATCCACACGAGTGGAGGTTACATCCGAAGGCCTTCACACAACTCACTTCGACATGGGGCAAGCCAGAAGTGGACCTATTTGCCTCTCACCTCAACCATCTTCTACCAAAATTTTGCACAAGGACGTACCATCCAAAAGCTTGGAAAATAGATGCCCTCTCATTCAACTGGAACTCCCTAACAATCTATGCATTCCCACCTCTGCCACTGATGACCTCAGTATTACTAAAGATCAAAGCAGAGACCCAAGGGAATCATAATAGCTCCGGACTGGCCAAGACAACACTGGTACCCACTACTACGGAGCATATGTCACACCAGGAGGTGGGCCCTTCCCCAATGGCCTCTACTTTTGACTCAACACAATTTCGAAACAGTGCATCCAGATCTTCAGACACTGCAGCTAACAGCCTGGGAGATCCCATAAATAACTTCAGCCTATCTCTCTCCAAGGAAGTTCAGCGGATACTAACAGAGGCTCGAAGACCATCCACCAGAAAGGTTTACTTAGCAAAGTGGAAAAGATTCAGCAATTGGAATACCAGCAAGGGACATGATGCACCATTGTTGAACATCCCACTCTTCTTGGAATATTTGGCAGATATGTTAAAGAACGGCCTCTCATATTCTTCCATAAAGATACATGCATCTGCTATTTCAGCTAGATACAACACTGATCCTCCTGTTTTTTTACACCCTTTACTAAGGCAATTTCTCAGGGGAATCAAGAACATTAAGCCAACAAGGAAGGCCCGTGCCAGCCTGGGACCTCAACTTTGTCTTAGAAAAATTGACTCTACCTCCATTCGAGCCAGCAGCTACAGCTGACTTACAATTTCTCTCATGGAAGACAGCTTTCCTGTTGGCAATTACCTCAGCAAGAAGGGTTTCGGAGCTACAGGCCCTAATGGCAATACCACCCTTCATTATTTTTCACAGAGACAGGGTTTCATTAAGGACCAACCCTACTTTTATGCCAAAGGTGGTATCTAGGGTTTCTTTAAATCAAGCCATTCATCTGCCTGCTTTCTTCTCCAATCCTGAGAATAAGGGGGAAAGACTGTTGCATACCTTGGACATACACAGACATTAATCCCTATGTCACCCAATGGGTTGCTAAATGGCTTACTGATAGAACCCACACGGTAAAAGTAGCCGACTCCAAATCCAGCTCCAGACAAGTGACAAGTGGAGTACCTCAGGGTTCAGTCCTGGGGCCGCTCTTGTTTGGCATCTACTTCTCTGAAGTACAGGTCAACACTAAGGGACTCTGGCTAACAAAGTTTGCAGATGACTGCAAACTGGGAGCCATTATTGAATCCCCAAATGATGTGGATACTCTACAAAAGGGCCTTACAGAAACAGATGCTTGGTGCCAGAGCCATGGGCTCAAGCTCAATGCCAAGAAATGTATTGTTATCCCTTTGGGAAAAAAACATGTATCCATGAATTACCATATAGGTGGCAGTACACTAAACACAGAAAGTGTGATAAGAGACTTAGGGACACAGGTGGACAGTGGTCTCACCTTCGATAACCACATCGCCACAACAGTCAGGAAATCCTTCTATGTGGCACACCTCATCACGAAGGGCTTTTCATCCAGAAAAAGGAGGTCATTGTCCCACTGTACTCATCCCTCATTAGACCCATTATAGAATACAATGCCCCATTTGGTATGTACCTCTCAAGACATCTGCAACAACTGGAAAGGCCTCAGAAATACCTCACTAAAAGAATCACAGGCCTAAAGCAGATGCCCTATGCTGACCGCCTTAAAAAACTCCAGCTATACTCTGTCGCATATCGTCTACTCAGAGGCGATCTCTGCTTAACATACAAGGCCATGTCAAACCCAGAGCTGTTGGACATGCTACACTTAAAGAAATCTCAATCCCTCATAGCTACACGCTCCAGGGATCTAAACCTTGTCATCACAATAAACAAAACATGTTGGAGGGATGGGTTCCTGACCCAGAGACTCCCCAGACTCTGGAATAGATTGCCCATACATGTCAAGCAGAGTGCCTCTTTGGACCTCTTCAAGAGGAACCTTGACGATTGGATTGGAGAAAGGAAATTCACCCCAGGGATCACGTCAGTTGCCCTGCTAGACAGGCGTCCAGGAAAGTAAATAATGTGGGAAGAAATATTCAGGGAATTGTTATGGCTAGGCTTGTATAGGCCCTAGGGCTGATAGCCTAGTACTAACCTATGAACCTATGAACTTCGATACTACCTGGACAGAACCAAGGCCAGTAGGAAGTCTGAACAACTTTTTGTAGCTTACGCCCCTGCAGTCCAAGGAAAAGCAATTTCAAAACAGACTATTTCAAAATGGATTGGGCATTGCATCAGATTCTGTTATTCCTTTCATGGAAAGACTGTTCCAGCCAATGTCAGACCACATTCCACCAGAGCTACAGCCACCTCTACAGCATTCTTAAGAGGGGTGCCTACTAAGGACATTCTAGAAGCTGCTACATGGAGCTCCGTGCATACATTCTCCAAACACTACAATCTCCCTCTATACTCCAGATCCAGAGCAGGCTTTGCTTCGGCAGTCCTGCAGGGTTTGATTGCCACACCATCTTTTTCCTAGAGCATTCCTCCTCCCCCAGCTAAGCTATGTTATTCTACCCACATGTTATGACTGCAGTTGCATTCTTGAAGGACATAGTACAGTTTTGTACCTACCATAAATGTAGATGTCCGATAGACATGCAACTGCAGTCTGATTTTCCCTCCCTCCATACCCCTCTATGTTTAGGGTCCACTCCTATCCCTGTTACTCTTAGCTGGGGATATCTGTTATGGTGTATTTGTTTTATTGCTCATTTATTTGTTTGGAATCCTGTTTTTGTCTTCCAATTTGATTACAGCCTTCCTTGGAGGGCACCTGGCATCTGGGGCAAGAAACACTGAAGAAAATGGCGTTGGCTGATGCTTATGTACTCCAGCCGCTCTGACGTTGGAGAGAAATGCGACATCAGCCGACGTCGGACCCAGACTTTGGAATCCGGCCGACCGAGGGCTGCCTGAGGCAGGACAACCCACATGTTATGACTGCAGTTGCATGTCTATCGGACATCTACATTTATGGTAGGTACAAAACTGTACTATTCCATCTGCCCTCTTCAGGAGTTGTGGAGAAGAGGAGAACATTCCTTCATTTCAAAACAATGAGAATGGGAGTCAGATGATCCAGAAATCCTTGTCTTTGAGATGAGTAATAATACCTTTTCATCCTACAGTTGAAGTTTGTTTCAAGGCTTAGAGAATGAAGCACAAACTACTGACCACCCAACCTGGGTTTATTTAGCAAGCTGGGTAGAGGAAAGTGCACCTATGACATGGATGTGTGTCCCCTTTTTGTGTAATGTAGTATGTAGGCCTCTGTGTTGTTTTCCCATGTTAGTATTTACAAAATCTATTAATTTAAGCATCTACCGAAGTTTTATTTTTTTCTGGTGATTTTAAGCCTGTCTTTTTGGAGTTTTGAATTCTGTTTTCATTCCTTTCAGAAATACTTCTGCTAATCCGAATAAAGATGTCATTTTATACTTGCTATTTTCAGGGTGTATAACTTTCACTTTGTTTGGGTCTGATGGGGAGGCTTAGCCTGAGGTATATTTATTCTTGCACATTTGATAAGAATGAAACTGTTTTTGTCCAGCTGAGCAAATTTTTGGGGGGCCAGTCACTCGTACAAGTACTGTAAATTAGAACATGAAGAGCAATTTGAGTTATAGCTTCAACTTTATTCCCAGATGTAAAGACAGTTTTTTCAGCATTCAGTTTAATCTTCTAAAATGTTCCTTATGGTAAGCTTTATTCTCATTTTTTCATGCTTTATTGCTGCCTCTTCTAATCCGAGATGCTTATAACCCCCTCTTTTTTTAAAATTTGTTTATATCACATTCCTCTCCCAAGTTGATATTTTCTCGATGCTTCTGTATTCTACTTTAAATGTTGCATTTGCCCATTTATCAAGACCAAATGTCATTCCTATATCATCTAAAAAAGTTTTAACCATTTGTAGTTGTGCTTTCAGTTGCTTGTGTCAGCTGCACAGCTTTAAATTATTCACAAGAAGTAGATGAGATGTTTCGGGCAAGGTTAGTTTCTGTAGGTGACCCTATATCCATAGTCTATTCTTAAAAGAAAACAGCTTAATGGGTTAAAGGCTGGGCAGGACAGCAGTGGTGACATTAAAGAAGTGTGGAATGTCCCTCCTTGAACTTGTATCCATGGAATAGTAATTTGCATTTTATGCTGACTCTGTTTCTAAAGTGGTTTGCCACTATTTCATAGTGACCACTTATATACTTTCAGTGCTTGGTGTATTTTATACATCAATAATCGTTTCATAGTCCATGTATATGGGATTTTGTAAAATGCTTTTTTTGTAATCTGTCCATGCCATAGTTAGGTTCTGCCCCTTTTTTACAGTTCTCTGTTGCAGTTGATCAGAAGGATCACCATTGCAGTAGCCTAAGCTTATGTGGGTTTGCCCCACCTGCACCACCCAGCTTCTAAAAGCTTTTGAGTTCCTTCAACACTGTTCCTGCCTGGAGTGTGTAGTGTGCTCCCATAAAAGGCAGGAGGAGTGGTAAAAAGCTTCAGAGCTTTTTTGCAGCTGAAGCAGGGGCTTCTCAGTGGTGAGCAGACAAGTCCCAATTGGGAAAGCCTTCCTTTCTAAACTGAAAGTTATGTAGAATGTTGTGTTTTGAAAGTATGCGTCTAGGAACCAAAGTGAAAGGGACAGACGAATTTGTGTTCCTAGTGCTTTTGTGAACTTTTTTGAGGAAAATATTTTACTTCTGACTAAAACCTATACTTGTTTGTCCGTTTATAGTGTTGGGGTAAGGATACTGTGCTTGTGGGGTGCTGTTCATGTAATATTTGCATCAGCTTCTTTTCTCGCATACTCTCACATGCTTCAGAGTTACATAACCCATTTTCAGTTCTTCCTCATGGGTTTACCTCTGGAATAGCGATTGGTCTCCTCGATATTAACTTCTCTAGTGCATAAAATGGAGAGAGTTGTAAAGGAGTCTTGTAGGATGTCGTGGCTCCTTTGTTCCCTAAGCTGCTGAAAGTGATTCTGCAGTGGCAGATTGTTGTTTCCCAGACCGCCATCATTTTCTCCGAGTCCTCTTGATGTAACATTAGCAGCCAGTAAAGACTGGGAGATACTACATCCACTGCATCTGTAGGAAAGGCTGGTGTGGGCTAGGGAGAAAGTGCAGGTGTGTAAGTAAACCTAACCTTAGATGTTCAAATAATCACTGCTGCAGTAGCCTTAGCTATATGGGTAGATTACCCTAAGTTATACATTTGGGAGGTGGAAGAAGCCAGGAGTTTCTGGAGAATACTACTTGCAAAGCCTGATCTAGACCCAGTGAAGGAATTGGGCTGTTGGTGCTTTGTACGAGTATGCAGAGAACCAAGTTGTAGCAGCTTGAATACTTCCAGTCCATCCCTTTCCAAACAGCCATAGATGAAGCCAAGACCCTGGTAGATAGCCCCTCCCACACCAGTGATTTCAACATGGTGAGTATGACAAAAGGTAATAACCTTAAACATTTGGAAATCGTCTATTTTGACACAAGTTGTCTGTTCTTACCTTCCCAAGAATTGAACAATTGATCCAGAGATCTGAAGGAGTTAATTTTGTCAAGATAGCACCCGAGTTGTCTGTGGACATTCAAGGTATGGAGTATCTTTTCCCTCAATTTTTGGTTCAGGCAAGAAAACTGGAAGATGGATAGCTTAGCTTAAAGTAAACTCTTATACCACTTTAGGTATAAAGCTCACCATAAGAGCTGGCAACTTGGATACCCTTCGTGCAGAAGTCGGAACGATCAATAAAACTGTTTTCAATTTTAAGAACCTCAAGTCAGCCAGGGCAGGTGGTTTAGTTGCAGCAAATGTTAGCTTCTCTAACACAAAATTAAGATCCCAAGGAGGGGTCATCAGGTTTCTTGGAGGCCTGTTATACAGAACCCATTAAAAAACATTTTTACATGAAAATACATTGGATGAGGAGAATCCATGGTTAGGCAAGCTAAAATGGTCAATTGGAGGAGTAAGACTATAGGGATGATTACCCACCCAAATACTGTAAAGCTCATAGAACAATTAGCCCTGAATGGGTGGTAATTATGTTTGGCACAAGCTAAAAAAAACTTTTCCATTTTTCTAATATATGATTTTCTAATAGCATGCTTTCTTCAACTGAAGTTGATTAGGGTTGGAGAGTGTATCAAGCATCACTGTTCTTGTGAGACTGGATCCAGTCTGTGAGGAAGCTTGCCATTTCTCAAAGAAGGGGGAACCATGGTTGCCAGAGCAGAAGTGAGTCAGCACAATGATCTTTTGGGGATTCCTCCTGAATCTTCAGAAGTACCCTGGATATCAGTGGAAAGGGTGGAAAAGCATACAGGAGCATTCTTGTCCAAGGAAGAGAAAAGGCACCTGTCCTTCAGGCCACCTTTCATGAAGTATTATTGCAGAATCTTGCCAGCTGATTGTTCAGAGAAGAGGTAAATGGGTCTACTTCAGGAACTTCCCACAGATGAATCCAGTCTTGGGAAGTCACCTGATGTAAGTTCCATTCATGCAGGTCTGCCTTTGTCATGCTCAGTCTGCCACACAGTTTTGCATGACAGAACATAGGGTATCTGTAGAGTACGATTATGCTGTGAAGCTGTATACTGTGCTACCTTGGCTAGTTTGCAAAGGGGGTACAACCTGGTTCCCCCTTGCTTGTTGATGAACTACATGACTGTGGTATTGTCTGTAACAATTTGAAGAGGTCTTTGGGGCCAAAGATGATTCAGAGTTGAGTGCCACGATCAAGGCAATCATCTCTCTTATATTTGTGCTTGCATTTGTCCTTCGTGTCCCACACACCTTTCATCTTTATCCCTCCTGAAACTGCTCCCCAAGCAGTCTGTGGTGACTGCTTGGGAACAAGAAAGGAGAACGGGGGAGATGCATTTAAGGATATTTTCGGTCTCCCAAGTACTGGCATTTAAAAAAACAAAGGATATTGGTGCCTGCACCAAACAGACTTCAGATACCATTGCATCTTTTCTCATGTGGAATCTTGCCAGGGGTATCATGAGAATTATAGATGCTATGAGACTCAAAATCCTCAGATATTCCCAGACAGTGACAAAAGTCTGAGTGGAGAACCTTCGAAATAGATCTAGATAAAGTTTTTTTTTTTTTCCTGTGGAAGATAAGCTCTTTGAACTGAAGTGTCTCGCTGACACCAGAGGAACACAATCTTGTGTGAAGGAGTCAGAAAAGACTTGAGTTTTTTCTGGGAAATCTCTGCTTGTGTAAGAGGTCTCTCATCCAAGTGAGATATTCCTAACAATAAAAAAAAAAAAAAAAAAAACCCTCTGCAAAGTTAAGCAAGTCTAAATATGGAAAAATATGGATAACACGTAGCCTGCAATGCACTATAACTAGAGCCAGACAACTTGTGAACATGCTTGATGCAGTGGATAGTCGTATGGTAAGTGAGGGAACTGATAATGTGATCCAGACATGCATAACCTTAAACGCCTAAAGTCTGGATGAATGGAGATATGATTATAAGCATCTTTTAAATCTAATGTTATCAGGAAGCTTGAATAAGGACGAAGACGTGACAGGTTGTGAAGTGACATTTTGAATTTGGGTAGCATCACAAACAGATTTAGGAAATAAAGATCCAGAACTGGTCTCCAAGCATTTCTTTCTTTGGCAGTAAGTACATCTTTGAATAAAAACCTTTCCCCACCTGGTAAGGAAGAACTGGTTCTGTCACTCCATAGGACAGCATGTGGTGGACAGATGGAAATAGCAGTCTGGTCTGGTGGTTGAGGAATTTCCTCCCATGGAAATGTAGAATTTCCTCAAACTGCCTTCTGTAAACTTGAGGAGTGCTCTTCAAAAAACATCTTTCTGAAATTATCTGTTGCCAAAGAGATAAGTGGAGATTCAGATTTTTTTGAAGGAAAATGGAGCTGCCATAGTGGAAGTGGAGGGTCATCAGGGTCCCTTATTTACTCATTTAGACTTGTTGGACTGTCCTTGGTTTTGGAAAGTTTTAGAATTCTTTGGAACTGCCTTGCCATTTCTTTAATGTCTGGCATTTTATTGAGACTGTATTTTATTTTTTGCCAAAACTGGATGAGTGATTAGAGAATCCCTTTGAAAATTTGGAGAAGGAGGGCTGAAAAATATATTCTTGAATCAACTTACCCCTTTCATCACACTTTTTGATCACCCCAGCAGCAGTGTGACCAAAAGCTAAATCTCTGTTCAAAGGAGAATTTAAGTCTCATTTTAACATCTTGGAGGATGTTCTTCGTGTTTCACTATTGCAGTCATCGCATCTGGGTTATCTGTCTGCAGGTAGCCCTCAGCCGGCCTGAATACCACAGTCTTGGATTCCTGCGTCTGATGTTGTCTCCTCTTCCATGTCAGGTCGTCAGGGGTATAAAACATGCAGCCAATGCCATTACATTAGTCTTTCTTGCCGCGCGGTGCCCGAAGCAGTTTGCAAGTGCCAGTCGGCCGACTCCTGAAATTTTCATTTTTGAGTTTCAGAACCGAAGTCTTCAAAAAAGCTAAGTACCCCGTTGGGGATCCTTTTTCTTGCTCTTAACAGATGTCAGTAAAAGTTAATAATTGTATTACCTGTGGAAAGCAAATACCTCTCAAAGATTTTCATTCATACTGCATTCCTTGCCTAGGCCCAGACCACGACGTCCCTCGCTGTCAGTTTTGTGCCTTGTTCAACCCCCGAACTATTTGTCGTCTGTCTATATTTGCAGCAAATTATTTTGGTAATCGGTTTAACTATCCATAAATGGCTTCGGTAAGCCATCCGACTGCTGATTTCCGAAAAACATAAGGATAAAGATGGAGACAGACTGCATAGGTCCAAAATTGCAGACGACGCTTCCATTAAGCTAGTCACCAGTCCGCCGGTACTCAGTGAGGAGCTTTCACAGCCCCTAATACCCGCTACTTCAGATTCGCAGGCCTCTACTGAGACCAATTCAGAGTCCAGTATGCTACGAGGTGCTTCTTCGACTATGGAACCTGCGGATATCTCTACCTTGGATGGGTCCAGAGCCGCTGTGCAGGCACCGGCTTCTGAGGGTGTATTCAGGCCTACAGACTTGCATTTTAAACCAATGCCATCTTCTTCATCCAGGCCTAAAACTTGACCCACGGCTAGAAAATCGACATCCAAACTGCATGCTCAGGCCTATATGCCTAAAAAACGAATGCTTAGAATTGCTGAAGTTCTTATTACCTTAATTAAAGGAAGCCAGCCTTCCCCCCTCTAAGAGATCTAGAATTGATTTTCCTTCTGATTCTTCTGATTAGGGATCTGATATTTCTGTTTCTTCTGATTTACCAGTATTTGCCCCTTTCTACCTATGAGGATTCTGATGCAGAGGATTCCATTCCCTCTGCTTCCCCTCCAGAAGATTTCTCTTTTGGTGAAACCTTGCACACTCCTAGGGAGCATTTCCACTGGGAAAGCCAGGATTACTCTGACTCCAAAAAGAGGTTTAGGGAATTTCTACTCTTTCCTCAACATAGGCCTTTAGCTATCCCTCCTGTTCTGGACATTTCCCCAGACCCTTTAACTTCAGCTCCCAGAAAACCTGGCAAGTATTAGAGTAACTGACTCTCACAAGTTCTTCTTCGAGAATCCTACTGCAGATCCAGAGACCATTTCCCAAGGACCAAAGGGCATTAAAAGCTATTGCTGCCAAAAACCCTACCCCTTCTGATAGAAATTCTAGAGCCTTGGACAGATGGGGTAAGAAGGTATATATTTCTGCTACTTTGGCCATTAGGGCTTTAAATTGCCAGTTTCATATGTTGAAGTATCAGCAACATATTATGGGGCTGCTTAAACAGAAAATTGTTGATTTCTGACTGTGCAAAACACAAAGAATTACAAGATTTAATGCTTTCTGCAGAACAAGTTGGTAAACATACTTTGCAGTATGGTTTTGACTCTCTTTAGAAGCATCTTGTAGGGCTGCTGTCACAGGGTCTGTACTTAGAAGGCATGCATGGCTTAAGGAGCAAAACTTGCCAGATCATGTTAAAGCTAAATTACTGGATGCTCCCTTAAACCAAGTCCGCCTGTTTGGCAACAGAGCAGAAGTCGTCCTCAAAAAGATGGAGGAAAAAGCTAAATCTATGCAAACTATTAAAGATTTCCTGCAAGTACAGCCTCCCAGATTTAGTAGGCATTGGCCTTCAAAGAATTGGTCCTTTCCAGCCTCTTCCAGGCTTTCTCAGTCCAAACCCAGGAACAGCAGACCACCTAGGTTACAGTCTCAGGCTATGCACAGGCCTAAGCAGTGGGGGGCTCTCACTTCCAAAGCAAGGAGTAGTAAGACCCCCCCTACGGAAAAATGGCACAATAACTTTACCTTAACCCTTCCAAGCCCTGCTCAACTACCTGCTTCCTTAGGAGGAAAGCTCGCCCTGTATGCAAAAAACTGGGAACTCATTACCCAAGACAAATGGGTTTTGAATATAGTTTCCCAAGGATACAGATTCCACTTACACACCCTACCAACCCCAAACAGCTGGCCAGATCTATCCCCAAATCAGTGGGCAGAGGCTCAACAGCAGGTTCTCTCTCTTCTAAGTATCAGGGCTATTCAACCTGTTCCAGTAGAAGAAAGGGGACAAGGTTTTTATTCAAGACTTTTCCTGGTACCCAGAAAAGACTGCTCCTGGCATCCTATTCTGGACCTTTCTATTCTAAACACTTTGTTGGTAATCCCAAAATTCAAGATGCTAACACTTCAACAGCTGCTTCCTATGATAGGCAAAAATTCTTGGTTGGCAACCTTAGACTTAAAGGAAGCTTACCTGCACATTCCAGTAAGGAAATCTTGCAGGAAATACCTACGCTTCAGGGCAGGCTCCATGCACTTTCAGTTCTTTGCACTTCCCTTTGGCTTATCTACTGCCCAGGGTATTCCCAGTGTGTCTAGCTCCAGCCATTGCATTTTGCAGGCAGAGAAATATTCAGATATACCCATACTTGGACTATTGTCTGATTTAGGCAGAAAGCCAGGAATTGTTATTAAAGCATCTGGCATTCGTAAAGAAATGTCTGAACTCACTGGGGTACACCGTAAATGAAAAGAAATCTCACCTGGTACCCTGCCAACAAATTGTATTCCTGGGAGCAAGCTTGAACACATCTTCCCAGAGGGCTTTCCTCACTCCAGAGAAACAAGTTTATTTAACAACCTGCTTCAAACAACTGGCCACAAAGACCCAGCTGTCTGCAAGGAAAATTCTGCAAGCCCTGGGGTTGGTGGCCTCTTGCATTCTACTAATTCCATGTGCAAGACTGCATATGAGGAAAAGGCAGACAACACCACAGTTATGTGGTACACAAACAAGCAGGGGGAAACCCACTCATCCCCTCTCTGCAGACTAGCAATGGTTCTGTGGAACACAGCCTGGAGCTACCAAGTGCACCTACAAGCTCAATTCCTGCCAGGCAATCTAAATTCACTGTCAAGTGACCTAAGCAGAAATCTCATGGACCCACACGAATGGAAACTGGAACCAAAAATATTCAACCTCTTGAGGAACAAATAGGGGACACCAGAGATAGACCTGTTTGCCTACCCTCAAAACTACCAATTGGACAAATTCTGCACAAGTACTTCCCACAGTCAAGCTTGGAAAGTGGATGCCCTGTCCTTTACCTGGGAAAGTCTCTCAGTTTATGCCTTTCCCCTTCTGCCTCTCCTCTCGAAGGTTTTGCTAAAGATCAAACAGGACTATACTGATTGCACCGGACTGGCCATGCCAAGCACTGTTACCCCCCTCTTGTGCAGTATGACACTGCTGGAACCATGGCACCTGCCTCAGATCCCTTCCCTGCTGTCCCAGCAGGCTGGCCAGATTCTGCACCCTCTGCTTCAAACCCTGAACCTTGCAGCCTGGCTAATTCCTTGAGCTCTCCAATAGTATCCCTCAGTAAGCAGGTGCTAGATGTCATTCTGGAGGCAAGGAGGCCTAGTACTAGTAAATTATATGCTGAAAAGTGGAAAAGATATTGTTCCTGGAGCCAGACTCTGTGGATGGGCACAACAGTGCCCAGTTTACTTCATATTCTTCAGTACTTAACAGAAATGCTCCACAAGGGCCTATCCTTCTCATCTGTTAAAATCCATCTCTCTGCCATTTCAGCACATTATAATTCTGAACCACCCCTCTTCTCTCACCCCCTGCTAAAGCAATTCCTCAGAGGGGCCAAAAATTTAAGACCCCCCCCCCCCCAGGAGAGCCCCTACTCCAACCTGGGACCTTAACTTTGTATTGGAAAAGCTCACTCTCCCTACTTTTGAGCTAGCTGCAACTACAGAGTTGAAATTCCTTTCTTGGAAAACAGCCTTCCTTCTAGCTATCACTTCAGGAAGAAGAGTGTCTGAATTACAGGCCCTCATGGCAGTGGAGCCCTTCATTATCTTCCATACTCCTTCATCTTCCTCTCTTAAAACCTAGTTGCCTCGTGGTTTGAGCGTCTTTTCAGGCTTGTTGGCTGTTGGTGAAGCACCCTCCAAGAGGAAAAAACGCTGAGAGAAGAAGGGAGCCACTTTTGAGATCTTAAGTATTTTTTCTCTGTTTATTTGCTAAGTTTTTCTGCATAGCTGCCTAGCTTGAGCATTTTCTGGCTTGTTAAACTTGATTTCTGTATTAGTAGCTGTATTTAGAGCACAACCAAAAGCTGTTTGCTGAATTTCCTGTTTGCACTTAATTTTAAATCGTTTTTTCTTAAAACTTGCATATTTTCTGTCCTTGACCTAGCACTCTTGTGTGGGGTCATTTACTGCACTGTTATAACTTGATATTACTTGTGAACCTCTGCTATCTCTGTAAAAACAAAACAAAAAAAAAAATCTTGCTTTGTTCCCACTTTTCTGAGAGTTAAAAAAGTTCAGTTACAGGCTTGCTGTTCCTGAACTGTTTGAAAGTTTCTGTGAGGCCATTTTTGCTTGGGCTGAAGGAGGGTCTCTGTGTTCATCAGTGGCAGTGACTGACATTGAGCAGCTTCCCTGCCCCCCGTAGAGGTGGTTACTGACTTGAAACTGTAGTTTTATTGGCCACTTGGGGTCATTTCCATAACTCCTTCATCTTCCTCTCATAAAACCTAGTTGCCTCGTGGTTTGAGCGTCTTTTCAGGCTTGTTGGCTGTTGGTGAAGCACCCTCCAAGAGGAAAAAACGCTGAGAGAAGAAGGAGCCACTTTGAGATTTTAAGTATTTTTCTCTGTTTATTTGCTAAGTTTTTCTGCATAGCTGCCTAGCTTGAGCATTTTCTGGCTTGTTAAACTTGATTTCTGTATTAGTAGCTGTATTTAGAGCACAACCAAAAGCTGTTTGCTGAATTTCCTGTTTGCACTTAATTTTAAATCGTTTTTTTCTTAAAACTTGCATATTTTCTGTCCTTGACCTAGGACTCTTGTGTGGGGTCATTTACTGCACTGTTATAACTTGATATTACTTGTGAACCTCTGCTATCTCTGTAAAAAACAAAAACAAAAAAAAAAAAAATCTTGCTTTTTTCCCACTTTTCTGAGAGTTAAAGTTCAGTTACAGGCTTGCTGTTCCTGAACTGTTTGAAAGTTTCTGTGAGGCCATTTTTGCTTGGGCTGAAGGAGGGTCTCTGTGTTCATCAGTGGCAGTGACTAACATTGAGCAGCTTCCCTGCCCCCCGTAGAGGTGGTTACTGACTTGAAACTGTAGTTTTATTGGCCACTAGGGGTCATTTCCATAACTCCTTCATTTGTCCTCAGAGGAGTGGTTTAAGGCAGTAACTTGTAGTTTATTGGCCATTTTGGGTCATTTCCTGTCTTTTCCAGCCCCCTGCTATAAAGCACGCTTTAGCGCGGAGTTGCCACTGTTGCACACTAGGGCAGCTCCGGTTAAGCAGGTTTAAACTATTCGGGCTACCTAAAGTCCACTCTTCAAATTTTCCCTTAAAACTACCTTCCTCGAACTATACTACTGATCTAATCAGCGTATCCTATAATTAAAAAGATCATCTCTACTTGACTCCAAGTAGACTATTCTCTATCTGTTAAACGTAGCACTTGCTCCTACAGTACTTATTACCTTGATATGGCACTCTTGTCATAGATAGTACCCCAAAAAGGCAACCCCCCATTTCTCGGTCACCCACGCCCCGGAATCTTTTTAAAGTTTTTGTCTATTCCTTCTAGCATGTCGAGGATCAGTTGCTAGTGTCCTCTCCTGCTCAGCTGGTGAACCTGGGAATATTGAGGCAATGTTACAATTGCCTCATGTACACAGACAACCCTCTCCTCCTCCCACAAAACACAAATACATGCGAGAGATGCAACTATACGGCCAAACTGGAGGCTGAGCTCTCTCAACATAGGACTGGCAAGACCAGTCAGGAGGAGAAGGTTACCACACACACTATAGACCCAGTCTCACATAGTACCATTACAACCTCAAATCATACACATAAACACACAAAGACATACTCGGAGTCTCTGATCAAAAATCTACCAAAACAGCAGAGGCCACCAAAGCAGACGCCCAAACAACCACCACCTCAGAACACAACACCTGCAACACATAGACCTCACAGTCAGAGTGTCAAACAGTCACAGCCCTTAAGGCCAAACACAATGCCAGACACACTAGTCATTGGTGACTCCATAGTCAGACACACTGTCGTCCCGCTCACCAGACTGAGTAAGGAGAAGGTCACAGTAAGCTGCCTGTCGGACGCTAGAATCCGCCACATAACGCAAGCACTCAGGTCTCTCAACAGCAGGTACAAATATGACTCATTGTCCACGCTGGTGTAAACGACCTGAGACGTACCTCCTTGGACTACATGAAAAGAGACATTGAGGAGCTCTCTGATTATGTAGCCCAGGCAGGTATGACCCTGACCTTGAGCAGTATCCTACCTTCACCAAGAATGATGCCACAATACAGAGATAAGATGATCAGCTTTAACAATTGGCTTAAACACTGGTGTCATTCAAAGGGGATCCAGTGTCTGTCTGCCTGGGATGACATGCTGGACAAGCCACGCTGCTTCGCAAGGGACGGCTTGCACCTGTCACCCTGGGATTCGGATATTGGCAAAGGCTCTTGCCACCCCATAGTGCCTTTTTTAGGCAAGGCTCAAATTCTAAACCTACCACCCTAGAACACAAAAAGGAAAAAACTAAGGGTAATGCTGCTCAATGCCAGAAGTCTAAATCTCAAAATGCACGACTCGAGGCCCTTCTCAGTATGGAGAACATCGATGTCTGTGCTGTGACAGAAACCTGGTTCAAGGCTCCTGAGAGCACCCCAGCGCTATCAGGTTTTACCTCATATCATGCGTTCCGGCCCCAAAATCCGGACAATACCAAGAAAGGAGGGTATCCATATTCATCAAGGACACCCACACCTCAAGACTGGTGGCAACGCACGATGCATCGGAGACCATCCAGGTGCAATTAACCATAGGCAAGACTGCTCTGCAAATTGTAGCATGTTACAGGCCACCCTCACAAACTCAGGAACCTCACATGGCCTTCCTGAAAACACTAGAGGGATAAATGTATCACCAAACACCATCATACTAGGTGACTTCAATTACCCTAATATAGACTGGGAACACTACTCAAGCCCAAACACCCTAGCCCAAAAGTTCCTGGAATTCATAAACTCAAATGCCATGGAACAACTAGTCACCATCCCCACAAGAGGAGATAACATACTTGATCTCATCATCACGAACATGGGAGCACAATGTTCAACACCGGAGGTGTACCCCTCACTGGTGAGATCAGACCACAAACTAATCTCGCTGGAGGTCCTCATCCCACCCCACCTGAAATAAAAAGACCACAGTAAAGAACTTCTCAAAAGCCGACTTCACACTTCTAAATACTAGTGTGGTCTCCTTTAAGGCCCCGAGCGGCGGAAAACAGTACTCAAGCCGCTGAATCACTTACAAATGCCTTCTACCAGCACCTGCAGGACTGCATGGATAAGGCAATCCCAAGCAAAACAAAGACTCTTTGTACCAAAGGCAAGCGTCCAGTCTGGTGGACCCCAGCCATAAACAAACTCTACAACAAAAGGAGGAAGCTACTACAAGATAGAGCAAAATCCTTAAAAGGTAAGACACCCTTGATCACTATAAGTAAAAACTAAGAGCTCTCATAAAATCATCCAAAGCAAATTTGAGAGAAAATAGCTAAAGACTCAAAAGACAATCATAAGGCCTTCTTTAGCTATGTTAGAAACCTGGGAGGAAACTCCCAGATATGCTCAGAGCTAGTTCAAAATGATGTGAAGATTACTGATCCTACAGACATTGCCAACATACTGGCTGACAGGTTCAGTGCAAACCTCTCCCCTCCCCAAAAGGAGAGATATCTATACCAAGCGATTGCAGCCCCCAAACATCTCCAGCGCCCAAGTGAGAGCTGCTCTCTCCAACACAAAAAACACAGCATCCAGCGGACCTGATGGTGTCCCCGGCTGTGTGCTGCATGAACTCAATGAGGAATTAAACCCACAGCTAGGACAGCTGTTTAATCAAAGTCTTACCTCTGGATACGCACTCCAGGAGTGGCGCACTGCAACTGTGGTACCACTTCACAAAGGCGGTGCCTCCACCGACCCTGGAAATTACCGCCCATTAGCTTGACAAGCCTTATCTGCAAAGCCATGGAGAGGATCATAATGGACCTCATAAATAAAGACATAGGGAATTTGCAGACTTTGGATCCAACCCAGTTTGGCTTTGTCAAAGGCAGATCATGCCTTTTAAACTTGGTTGACTTTTGAAACAGTCACCAAAGCCATTGATGAGGGAAAGGCAGTCCATACAGCCTACCTCGATCTGGCTAAGGCCTTCGATACAATACCCCACTCGGGTATCATTGAAAAACTCATCAGCTTAAATGTCAACCCATACATCACAAGATGGGTTGCAAACTGGCTGAGTGACAGAACCCACAGGGTCAGAGTTGCTGGCGCCATGTCAGACTCAAAGCCTGTCACAAGTGGTGTCCCACAGGGCTCAGTCCTGGGCCCACTCTTGTTTGGCATCTACTTTTCCGAAGTACAAGCAAACACAGGAGGGTTATGGCTGGCAAAGTTTGCAGATGACTGCAAACTGGGCGCCATAGTAGAAAACACATCTGACACAGATATCCTTCAGAAGGGTCTCACAGAAACGGATAACTGGTGCCAGAGCCACGGCCTAAAGTTAAATGCCAAAAAATGCATAGTCATACCCTTCGGGAATAACAAGGTTACCCCTAGCTACCAAATAGGTGGCAATCCACTGAGCACAGAAGTTATTATCAGGGACCTGGGGACCCAGGTTGATAGTAGTCTGTCATTCGACACCCATGTAGCTAAAGTAGTTAGGAAGACCTTCTACATTGCCCACCTTATCATGAAGGGATTCTCATCTAGATCAAGGGAGGTCATAGTCTCCCTTTACTCATCACTCATCAGACCAATGATTGAGTACAATGCCCCATTCGAATGTATCTGACCCGACACTTGCAGCAGCTGGAGAGGCCACAAAAGTTCCTCACCAAAAGGATAAAGGGTCTCAAAATCTGTCCTATGCTGCCCGACTGAAAGAACTCCAGCTCTATTCAGTCGCACGCTTGCTCAGAGGTGACCTTTGCCTAACATACAAGGCCATGTCAAACCCAGATTTGACGAATATGCTTCACCTCAAAAAATCTAGATCCATCAGAGCCACAAGGGCGGGAGACTTAAACCTTGACACGGCTATTAATAGGACGTGCTGGAGGGATAGATTCATCACCCAAAGACTCCCTATGCTGTGGAACAAAATCCTGGTACATGTGAGGCAGAGCACCTCGCTGGCCTTGTTCAAGTGAAATCTTGACCAATGGATGGGAGATCGCAGATATACCCCAGGGATTACCTCAGTGTCACTGCTCGACAGAGGCACAGCAAAATAATGGGTATAGTTCCCCATACTAAAGGGGTGGCGTAAGCCACAAAACGATGGGCTAGGCTTGTAAATGCCCTCGGGCAGATAGCCTAGTATGAACCTATGAACCTATGAACCTATACAGACAGGGTTTCCCTCAGGACCAATCCTTCTTTTATGCCCAAGGTGGTGTCTAGTGTGGCCCTTAATCAGTCCGTTCATTTGCCTATCCTTTTCCCCAAATCCACAAAACAAAGGAGAATGAATACTGCACTCTTTGGATGTGCACAGACAACTTAGATTTTATTTGGACAGGATTAAGCCTCTCAGAAAATCTAAACAGCTGCTAGTTGGCTTTGCTGCAAGGGCAGAGGGGAAGGCCATTTCAAAGCAAACCATTTCTAAATGGATAGCTCATTGCATTCATTTCTGCTATAAGCTCCGTGGAAAACTACCCCACAGGGGATAAGATCACATTCCACCAGGGCTGCATCTACCTCTACAGCCTTTCTCAGAGGTGTCCCAACCAGGGACATCCTAGAAACTGCTACCTGGAGCTCTGTACATGCCTTCACCAAGCATTACCACATGCCTATTTTTTCTAAATCCAGAGCTGGTTTTGCCACTGCAGTCTTGCAAGGCTTAATATATGGCTCTAAGGCCCTCCACCTTCCTCCTCCCTTCCTTAGCTTTGGGAATCAACCCAAATGTGATGACTGCAACAGTGAAACACAAAGAACATAGTACAGTTGTATACATTTACCATAAATGTAGATGTTCAAGTGTATTCACTGTTGCAGTCCTGGTTACCCTCCCTCCAGCCCCCTGATTTCTCTTGGCTCTAACTTTCCTTATTGCTTGGTGTATTTAAGCTTTCTGGTGTATTTGCTTTTTGTTGGAGGGGTACCATAACACATAATTGTTTCCCATTGTGGGGGCACCTGACATCTGGGGCAAGAAAAACTGATGTAATGGTGTCAGCTGCATGTTTTATACCCCTGATGACCTGACGTCATGGAAGAAGAGAGAGCATCCGATGCTTGAATCCAAGACTCTGGTATTCAGGCTGGCTGAGGACTACCTGCAGGCAGATAACCCAAATGTGTTGACTGCGACAGTGAATACACTCGGAACATCTACATTTATGGTAAGTGTACACAACTGTACTTTCTGAAAATACAGCCAGCCAAATGTCATCAAAACAGTACCAGTGGCCGTAGCCCTGGAAGACATATTAACTGAGTCTTACACACTGCAAGCAGTGAGTAGTGACTCATCTTGTGCATTTGAAGAAACTAAATTATTTAAAGCAGATATTTCCTCAGAAGAAAAAACTGCCTACAAAACATTCCTCAGTCACAGAACAAACTAACACAAGTCTGACAGTTCATATATTTGAAAATTAAAGTTGCAGAAGCATACACTTTTTCCCACATACTTAACAGTCATCTTCCTATCCTTGTCAGAAAGAGTAGGATTTGAATTAACTAAATGCCTAGCAGCAGAAGGATTAACTGAAGTTATAACTGCTGGGTCAGGTTTGGAAAGTGTATAAAAACTTTAGATTTATAAACTTCATCAGTCTTATCTGCCTTTGTTAGGGTAGCTGACTTTTTGTCAGGAAAATTGCAGGCTGTAACGCACACATCCTCCAAAGTTGACAATACTGGAGGCATGGGTGAAGGTTCTGGGAATTCCTTGTATAACATCCCATAGCATTTTCTGAGGGACTGAGAAACCTCAGTGCCCTCCCACTGAAAACACTGGCATATTCTGGAAACAGTCTGAGAGAGACCCCCGTCCCCCGGGGCGAATCAGAAACTAAGTTGTCCTCCAAGTCTGAATCAGAAAAATGAGGAGAAAACCCTGCATCTGTCCCTTCATCTTCCTATCCCTGTTCAGAATCTTAAATCTCTTCAGGCGAAGAGGTATCCCTCTTTCTTTTACCAAAATCTACTTTATAAGGAGCCAATAGCATGATTTAAACCCCTAGCCAGACACAGTAAACTACGTTTAAGGAAGTTTGAGGAGGAGCAGATACATATGTATAGTTTTCTGTTTTTACTGAAGAAATTGTGTTGACACTTTTATTAATAGCAGCAGCAGATTTTGTGTTTTTTAATTAACATCTTTATTAAATTACCACATATGACATAGGCAATCTTTCATTTATATAAATGAAAAACGTTGACACCACTTAGTTGCAAACATTATGCATCACAGACACCATTGAAAGATCTGTAATTGCAAACATTATGCATTACTTGTAATATTCAAATCCTGCCTGTTAAACCCTGTGCCTTCTCTGCATATGTTGTTCCCACAATTTCCATGTTTTCCTGTGTAGTTTGTTCCTTCCCTTTTCAAAAGATCCCATTTCCAGTTGTTTTATCTCTGTTACTATATTCACTACTTCTAGTAAAGTTGGTCTAGACTTTGATTTTCATCCTTGTTTTGTCAGAATGGTGTGCCCATCCCTGGGAAAGCCTTCCCCGTTCTCTCTCCTAAGGCACACAAGAGTGGCTCTGCCTTTACCCACTGAGAGGACTACAACAGCCACAAAGGATGTGGCTAATCCCCAGTCCATAGTGGCTGTAGGAGCTACACTGGAGAGATTGCAGTAAAAGATGAGTGGTCTTAGGTGCAATAAATGGCCACAGCAGAGTCGCCCATCTATGGGTAAGGCAAATTGCTAGTCTGCTTTGGCAACAAATGTTTGCTTAGCTTTTTATTTTTGCGGCTGGAAGAAGGATCAGCCATGGGACCAGCAGTTTGTTCCATGGTTAAGGCAAAAATTGCCTCTTTCTCGGGTAGCAAAAGCCAGTAAAACTAAAAAGCCTTTAAACGTCACTTTTTTTGACATAGAAACACAGTATAAAGCACTTTAAAACACTGCCAGCCCAAAAAAGGCAAACAGTTTCTCTACAGAAAAAAATGTTGCTTTGGTTATTTTATAAACAACTCTTAAACTGACAGGGAAGAGATTCCTCACTTATAAAAGTACAGTACAGTCTTGTGACTATCTGTTAAAACACAAACTCCTAGCTTTAAAATAACTTTTATGAACTGAAAGTATTAATAAATCAATGGAAGGTTTTTTCCAAAGTGAACTTCTCTGCAGAGCAAAGGAGCATCACAAGCCAACTGTCTTTCCTTGAAAGTTTCAGAGGAGGATACCCTTTGGTGGCAGGTAAGCTCCGAAGTGCTTGTCACCCAAACCTGTTTTTTTAGTCAGTTCAGCTCTAGCTGACTGGGTGCATGGAAGATGCCCTGAAGCTTTAGAAGCTAGCTGGATGTTATGTCCTGTGGAGGATATAACCCATATAGCTAAGGCTACTGCAGTAGTGATCATTATAATGACCGAGCACTCTGTCTCTAAGAGCCTGATAACCACCAATATATTTTTGATGTATTAGCATGCCTGTAGAGGTGGCTGTTGCAAAGATTGAAGTGTCATTGGTTTCAAAGTCACCACAAACTCAAGGACGTCATCTTGCTGGTTTACCCTTTTTGCAGGGCCCTGAAGGGGTGGACACTTTTCACATGACCATATGTGATCAAGCCCTATATGCAGTCAGCATGCATAGTCTCACATTGTCATAGACACTTCAGTTGTGGACTGTAGAACTCCATTAGCCTCCCATACAGTTTAAGGGTTCTGGTCTCCCTGTAAAGGTAGCATCACTTTGCAGTTGAGACATGTAAGCAGTTCTTCTGATCTGCAGGGTCTGGTAGACAAAGCTATGTCTGGGGTACTTCCAGATCCAGTCTGGACAAAACATTTCCAACTTCTGAAGTCTTGAGCTTGAAGTTGTAGAAGCATAACATGATTAAGGGTCACCTGTGGCTCTATGTATACAAATCCAAACAAGAATGAAAGAATTCCACCTTACCACACAGCAACCAACTCCAGAAGGGGAGGAAACTAATCTTCCAATGTTCCAATATTCGAATAAATCAACACCACCACGAAAAACAATCCCAGAGCTGGCTGCCTTCTTTAGCTGTTGCCTCCATGTAGATGAGAAGTTATATGCCTGGGATTTTTCCTACAGAGAAGTTTTCCTCTCATTGGCTGTGACAGAAGTTTAACAAAAACTAGTTTGTATACGAGGAGACCAACCTTTTGAGGAGGTCCTTATTTGAGTTCTTTACATTTCAAGCAAGTATATATTTATATACTTCTGTATAATATCAGCTTCTTTTTCCTATTTTGTAGTCTGCTGAAATATGCATGTTCAGAGGTTATGGTTAATTGGTTAATTGCCAAGCTCAGAGTCCTAGTGTGGGGATGATAGCATATGTGCCATCAAAAGGGTACTAGCACCCTGAATGTGGGAATTTCAGAGAAGCATAAGCAGTCAAAGGAAGGACACGTATCCTGTTTATGCCCCCCATCATGAGGTTCCCCTTGCAGATCATCTTATAATGGTAGGGACATGGTTGTTACTTTCAGAAATCGGACATTAGCACTGAAAATGTGTTCAGTGCTTCCTAGTTCTAGGATTGACTGGCCAGCCCAGACCAAGATTTTTCTGCCTACATGTCAAACTTAATGGAAGGCAGAGAAGCATTTGTGTGTGGCAGATATTTATACCCTTTTCAAGAAAAGCATCGACTTCCTGCTTGTGACATGTAAATGTAAACCATTTTAAAAATGAAAATATAAACACTGAAAGGGAGCAGGAAAAGCTTATTGTCTAACCTCTGCAACATACCTTTAAAGACTAACATGCCAATTACACAACAAACATTTAAATTCAAGTACTGAAACACCTGACCAACATTAAATAAATCATTGGAGTCTATAGAAACTATATTTTAAGAAAAAGTGCATATAAAATGTAACAGGGAAACAGATTTTTCTAAACACTTTAAAACAAATTGAAAGCCATTATATTTTAACAAGTTTAATATGCATTTTATTCTAGTTTATTTAAACCTCCAGGTTTTAATGGATGCAATTTTTAACATTAATTCAGCTTCTTTTTTAATAAAATGTCGATACTATTTTCAGTCGTCACATTTGAATCTGTAACAGTACACTCGCTGTAATCAAATCTACATTTATATTATGTTGTCTTGTAATATATTCAACAATGGGATTCGTGAAGTTTCTATTCTTATATCATTAATATGTTCCTGTAATCTAACTTTTAACTTTATAATTGTTTCTTCTATATAAAATAATCCACATTAGTAACATAAACATACTCATGTATGGAAATACCACTGCCTTTGAATTAATAGTAAGAATGCCATTGTAAAAAAAAAATCATTCCATTAATGTTCTGTACATTAGTATTTCAATACATTTCAAACATTACTACTTCATGGAAAAGTACCATACGGTAGTAAGCCATGTAATCTTAATTTTTGCATAACAAAATGGGTATGAGCCAGCACATAACTTCTCCCTTTCTTGTAAGGAAAAAAGTTTGTAAATTTTGCTCTCAAATCTGTTCAGCCTTCCTCAGTATATCTCACTGTTTTCATGTTAGACTCTCTAACGTTTCATGAAAAACCTCATACTCTAATACAAAATACATCATCTCCTTGTTAATAAGTTTTCATCTCCTAAAGCATCTCATATCATAACTTGCTATAGGTTGTAACCTGCCCTTTTCTTATTTATACCGAATTTTTTTCTCTATCACATGCTTCTAAATATGCCTGTCTTCTTAGAATAATTTTGTTCACTAAAAATTCTGATCATTTTTTTGCCTCATTTAAAAAGTCACTCCATTTACTACATAATCTTCTAAGTCTTAAAAATTCTTCCTGTGGTCAAGCTCTTAATACATGTTTTAGATGTGACTAATGCCATCCAAAAATTATTGGAATCGATGTGTTTCCTGTGTATTTCACTTTGTATAGTACTATTTTCACCCCTGTCCAAAAAGCAGATGTTATGTTGTCCTATCTCGCCTTTATTCATTGCTGGTTGGGTTCGGAACCGAGAATCTGTTCCGGCTGCCTAGTCAAAAGCTCGAGGACTTCCACCGGCTCGTGGCTGCACCCTATCCCATCATGCTCAGGGAAGGTTACCCAAATCTCGTTTGCTGCTAAATAAGATCGGGTGTTTCCATGCAGGCTCTGGCTAAGTGGAAACCTTTTTTTTTTTGTTAGTTTTAATTGCTACCAAAATTGTTCATTTTGGTCTGGTTTAATTACTTAGACTGTTACAGCATAGTATTTAGTAGTTTAGAGAGTTTACCTCTAGGTCTGTCTGATTTTTTTTCCCTATTCTGGCTTCCAAGCCCGTTTGTTAGAGAGAGCCTAGACAAATATTTCTTCTGTTTTTTGTTGAGTACCATGTTTAAGTTAGCGCCTGAAGGCTCCCTTCAGCCTGTTTAACTTAGAGGGCCTTCTTTTCCTTCCTTTCTCCCTCACTGTAGTAGGAGTCGGTTTGTTTTAGTTGGAGAACTGCACCTTCTTACATTGTAGTTTAGTGAGATGTAGAGTTTTTTGGTTGTGTTTCTGAAAAAAACATTGTGTTGCCTTTCTGGTTGACTTTACTTGGATTGGTTGTGTGTTAACTGTCGATAGGATGTCAAAGGAATCCTAAGGAATCAAAACCTTCGAGTTTTAAAAAATGCGATGAGTGCAGTCAAAAGACGTCACTAACTGATGGACATGCAAGTTACATTTATTGTTTGGGTGTTGTCCACCTACAGGAATCATGTTCCTTCTGTCATGCCTTTAGCTCCAGTGTGTTAATGGAGAGAAGGAACAAACTGATAGTGAGAGGCTTGTTAAAAACTCTGTTTTCAGAGGCTGTAGAAGGGAATCAGAGTACCTCTAAAATGGGTCAAAAATCCCCATCCTGTAGATCTGAGAAATTGGGAAAGAGAACATCTGCTGCTGCTCCACTCTCAGAGCCTATGAAAAAACTTGCTAAGGAATCCTCTACGGACCCGAAGGCTTTCCGGCCTGAGAAATCACCCTCTTCAGCTCCTATTGTAATTTTGGTGCCTGCAGAGTTTCAGTTTCGTTGCCAGTCCCCTGTTTTGGAACTGGTCTCCCCAGTTCTGAGATTCTTTACTGCAGCCAGTGAGGTCTCTGACCCTGTCCTCTCAATCCTCCAAAAGCCTTTCGGATGGCAATGTGGAGCATGTGATGTAGACTTTTACGGACTCTGGCCAAGATACTGTTGACTCCGACCCAGAGGGATTTGGGGCTGATGAACATCTCTTCCCCTTCGATTCCTCCTGCGAACCATTCTGAGGTTTTGGAGCCGGAGTGCCTAGATCTGATTGCAGTGAAATCGTCTGTGCCAAGACCTGCTCCAGGATCTTCGGGCCTGACTACCGCTCTGACCTCTGTTTAATCGGAATTTGAGGGGGTGTAGGAGCCAATGTTCTCCCATTGGGTCTGGTGAGGAGAGTCGGGTTGGACAGTTGGCTGACCCAAATATACCTCTCAGGGCTTCGGAGAGGGTGAGCTTGGTGCCTACATCGGCCTTGGAGCCCACCGCCTTAGTTCAGGGAGGTTGTTTGGTTCCTCAGAGACAAGGGCTTTATCGGATCGGGGCCGGGCGGCTTTCGAGGTGATGAGAGTGCTGTTGCCTCAGACTGCTCTTGGTTCCAAGTACTCTTCCCCCAAAATGCCAGTGTGTGTCTCAGTACCATCGCATCCACCCAGGCGTGGAGACCCAAAGCTCCAGGTGCTCCACTGGGCAAGGTGATCTCTTCTGAAACCTCTCCGGAGTATCCCTTTGAGTAGGTCCCCTGGAAGAGACTAACAAGAAGAAGCATTTAGACACTCGTGAGGAGGCCATCACTTCAGACAACGGACCTCATTTAGTCAGAAGGGTCCCCACGGTCAGCCTCTGCGAATGTCTCCTTTGCAGACATCCTAGAGATCCCTTAGCAGAGAGGTGGCTGGAAGCCCATCAAACTTTCTGAGGATGTCTGTGTACCTGGAGGCGTTCGGGTCTCACCTTTCTATTTCTTGGGTGTCTTCACCTTTTGACAAACTCATGAACATAGTGACAAACTCATGAACGTGGTCAGTACAGGAATTTCCTT
>NC_056743.1:1530263350-1530362193 GCF_019279795.1 Protopterus annectens | reverse complement strand
TAAAGATTCAGAGTAGTTCAAATGCTAAAAAAAATTCCAATGACTCAGTTTAACAGCATTTCAATAGATGTGCATAAAGAACATGCTCTAAGACGAATAGCTAAAAGTATAGGCACATTTATTCAGCTTGCAGAAATAAAAACATTTATTCATCTTGCAGAAATAAAAAATAAAAACAAAAATAAAAACATGCTGAAGGCATACTGGGATTAGATATCTGCTGGCCCTGGCTTTAATTGTGCTGTTTGCTGGATTTATAGATATATATATATATATATATATATATATATATATATATATATATATATATATATATACACACACACACACGTTTGTGTTATAATTGTATATTTTATATATATATATATATATATATATATATATATATATATACACACACACACGTTTGTGTTATAATTGTATATTATATATCTATATATATATATATATATATATATATATATATATATATATATATGGGTCTACTTCAGAAGATTGACAGACCATTTGATAGGCATTCATTTGGTCGACAACCAGTATTCAAGGCACTTAACAGTGATTTGCACCCCTTCCCAATGTTTTGCGACCCTGGAGTTGATATAGTTAGGGGGGGTATGGGGTCAACCCCCCCCCCCACCTATTTACGTTTAAAAGCGTGAAAATACAAGAAAAACTACACATTTTAAATGAAAATAGGTGGGGGGACTGTGCCCCCCACTCCCCCCTAAATATATATATATATGTATATCAACTCCAGGGTTGCACAATAATGGGGAGGGGGGCAAATCCCTGTTAAGTGCCTGGAATACTGGTTGTCGACCAAATGAGCTGTCGACCAAATGAGTTTCGATCAAATGGTCTGTCGATCTTCTGAAGTAGACCCATAGGTATATATTGTCAAGTACAAAAAATAATTGGACTAAATTGTATTAAATTTAAAAGAATGTGTAGTGGGCACATCTCCTATGCACCACAAAACAGCCTTCAAACCTTCCTTATTTGTTTGGAGGCTTAAAATGTCCAATGTCACCCAATAATAATTTTAACTCTAAACCACATTGTGAAATCCTTAATTAAATGTAATCTTTCAAAGAGGAAAGCATTTGTATGACTGCTGGTAATAAAACAGCATTTAGAAATAAACTACATAAACCTACATATTCTAAAAATACATAATGAATACCTGAAGTTATAGGACTACTTGAAGGATTATATTTATCTTTATTTATCTTTGAAACGCAATAAATCAAGTTGTTCTAAGACTAATTGCCACTAATTTGTTTCTTTGTGTTTCAGAAAGTATTTTATGCCTAACTGCAGGGCATAATAATTCATCCAGTTTAAGTTTTGCCTCAAGATATTTTTTCTTTTGGCTTTTCATATACCCTCTTGTTCCTGAGATGTGACCTACACGTCACAGTACATTTCTGTTTGCATCGGAACTGTATTACCCTTGTCCAAGTGTTTAATTGCAGTTTGCTATCAAAATATAGAATGAATGTTCAGTGAACACAGGAATGCCAAACGGCAGTTGGCAGATTCCCATATTGCCAACCTTCTATTGAGCGAGATTCTTGTATAGTGAATGCCACTGTGCATTCACTGATATGTAGTTGATGTTAGGAATAGAGAATGCGGTTCAGTGTGGATTGGGAACTGTATCCCTTTCCTCGCTGTAGTGCGATCTCAGAGTTGAAATATACAGTTTGCAAGGGGGGGGGTGATAAGTGTAGGATTTGCACTTACCTTTGCACATATATGGACATCACATTCGATATTATGTGAAAATGTCGTGCCTGTAGAATTTGTTCATCAGATTTGACATGTTCACCTATTTAATATGCATGAATTCAATGTTATTCTGTTAGTTTTTTTTAATGTCGAAATTTTTATAGTAAACCACCAGCAACAGTATTTCAGTTATGCTGAAGCCACTTTAATTCCTTCTGTTGTAGTTAAGTTAAATTCTATTTAATGTATTTCTATTACATGCTTTTAAACATTTGTTAAACATTATACCAAACAATATCATAGAATTTTTTGTGTCACAGAAGTATTAGTATGAAGCATAAAACTACGTTTAACATAAGGTACAAATTTATCCAAATAACTATTTCTCTCTGTCGCAAGTAATGACAATTCAGGATTATCTGCAACATCACAATATCACCTTTAAAACACATTTAGTCCTATTTAAAAAATTATATTTTTTAAGTGTAACTTGTGCATAAAGCAAAAGTTTTTTGAATGAATTTCCAACCAGGAAAGTTTGTGAGAACAAATTTTAAACCCATTTGTTAAGTGCAAAGTAAGTTATTAGATAGTTGCAAAGTTCTCAAGTTCTCCACTCTCCTTTGATGCAAATATGCTCTAAAAAGTCAGTATGTTCATTGCCATGCCAAAACATATCCGAAGGGTGACAATTCACTGCCATGGTCAAACCATAGTCTCACAAAAAGTAACATTATTAGAAAACATGGACCTTAATTCCAGCGTTTCTTTTTATTTCGTAAACTCAGTAAGAGGTAGCAAACACGTTGAACAGAGAAACCAATGAAACACTTTATTAAAATAAAAAGTAAGCACTTTTGTGTCTCTTAGACTTATCAAGATGATATAAGCAACATAAACTTTATATACTCAAATTCACGTATCAAAAATATACCCCAATTAAATATGCAAACAAGCAGAAATCAAAGCCACATTCAAATATAAATGTACTTAAAAGCACTTTGCATATTCATAGTGTGTGTGTATGTATATATATATATATATATATATATATATATACACATACACATATGCGCACCAAACGTGTCTAAACCATATACATAAATATATAAAGTATATTCCAACCTTTGTATCCGATAAATCATGTTCATCCTAAAATATAAGATAGGTTTATAAAACCTTTCACATAAATGAGCATTTCCAAAAATGGCCTGCAGGGGGTGGTGGTCACAAAAATCTATACATATATTAAAAAGGGTGTTGAACATATACAATTAAACTACCAGAATTGCATCTATAAAATATATAAAAAATATGTATGTATACTACTATAAAAATACCAATGTTTTAGTATAGCAGTAATTGACGCTTGGTGTGGGTAATGCTGATTTACCACGTTTATGTGGTTTGGTCACAAGGGCTAAGCCCGAGTGGCCAAACAAAGCCAGCCATGGGTAAATCCAGCATTACCCACACCCAGAGGTGGGTTATTGCTATTATACAATGACATTTAAGGAAAAAAAAAAAATTTCTTAAATAATGGCATTGTATAATGCCTCCTTGCTGCCCTTCCGCAGCTGTCTGGTATTCTGCGGCAGTTCTGATGTACTGCGCATGCATATGCCTACGCAGTACATCAGAGCTGTGGGCTAAAGCAACGGAGAAAGCAAGATCTCCGTTGCTTTTTACAAACTGTTTTGCTATGTTAAACGGGTTTAACATAGCGAGACAGCTTTAAAAAAGCAACAGAGAATCTCCATTGCTTTTTTTTAAAGCTGTCTCACTATGTTAAACCCATTTAACATAGCGAGACAGTTTTGAAAAAAGCAACAGAGAAAGCAAGATCTCTGTTGCTTTTTACAAACTGTCTCGCTATGTTAAAGGAGTTTAACATAGCGAGATGGCTTTAAGAAAAGCAACGGAGAATCTCCGTTAGTTTTTTTAAAGCTGTATCGCTATGTTGAACTCGTTTAACATAGCAAGACAGTGTGAAGCAACGGAGATCTTGCGTTCTCCGTTGCTGAAAAAAAAAGCATTATAGTAATGGAAAAAGTCCGGGCGACCGGACATTTTTCCATTACTATAACTCTGATTTACAACATGCACGCTGACCAATCAGCGTGCACATTTTTGAATATTAATGGGAGGTCGTATAATACAAAACAACTAATGTTTTAACAGTCTTATCTAATAAAAAGGGTTTTAATACTACTTTGTCATTTAATCCATAGGCTTTATCGCTGCATTCTAATAATCCACTGTGTCTTTCTTTTCTGTTAGATTTTTTAAATTACCTAATCTAGCACTATGATGAACAAGCTCTTATTACTAAAAATGAAAACTTGTGTAGAGCCATTATTGAGTATATGTCTAGCTAGTGTGTTGCTTTTATCATCTTTGTTTTATGGTGTATAAATGTTCTCTTACTTGGTCCCTTAAGGTGCGATTGGTCTTACCTATGTAGAAAGCAGGGCATCTCTTACATAAAGCTAAATAAACAAGGTCCCTGGTTTTAAGATCCGCATAATGTTTGAATTCATATTTAATATGAATGGTGGGGTGTATAAAGATGTTATCATTGAGCATGTAGGGGAGCAATTGGGGTAAGTTTTTGATTGGTGAATTTGAGTATATAAAGGTTAAGTTGATTAAATCATCTTGATAAAAGTCTGAAGAAGCATCTGTGAGACACGGAAGCACTTACCTTTAGTGTTTCATTGGTTTCTCCAGTCACCGTGTTTGCGACCTCTTTTTGAGTTTATGATTTCATTATTAGAGGAGCTTCATTCACTAACCTCTTGTCAGTTTCATATTTTTGTTGTTTCTTTGAGTTAGTGGAGCATGGCTGAAGGAGCTGACCTTGGGTTGGAATACAATCCTGCTCGGAGACGAATGACTATTAGAGTAGATTCGTTCAGGAGATGGTCATGTACAGAAGATAATCTGCTGTTGGGTTATACTGTTAATGAACACACGGATGCTAATGGTGAGAATCAACTTCCACAGAGTGCACTTTTGCTAAAGTGTGACATCGAGAACAAAATAATGAAATTGAAATGGGCACAATGGCAACGTAAGCACTTAGAGGCATGTTTGTGCTTCAAGGTGGTCCCTAGGGGCTTATGCATATTCAGAATGCCCACATTTGGGACCATGATCCCTGATTTATTATCTAAATGGCAAAAACTTAATCTAGAGACTAGCTTTGGCTATATCAGAATGTTGATGGAACATTGTTAATTTGGAGAGAGAACTATCTGAATGTATTGTGAGTATGCAGGAGCAGTTAGACTGTGTCATGACACACAGCAGGCTCAATGAGTTTATAGAAGAAGTTATAACTAATACGGCAGCTTTTGAACAAAAACTGCATTAACAAAAAAAGAAAAAGCTGGAAAGGGATTTGGGGGACTTCAAGAAAGAGCAGTGTTTGCTTGTCCTAAAGAACCAATCAGGAAACCGAGAGTTGATCCACCTATGGTCACCAACCAATCACACACACTTCCTGCCAGCACATTGAATCAATTTGCATCTTTGGAGCATCCTGTAATGGCTGCTTCTGAGTCCATGAGTGTAGATGTGAGGAGGAAAGTAAAAGAAATAGTGAATTCTACAGAACAAAATGCCTTTCTGTTTTTTCCGTTACCAGTCAAACAGAATGCACTTCAACTGTGATTACAGAGCCAAAGGAGGAAAAGGAGAGTCGAATCTGAAGAAAGAATAGATTTGCGAGGACAAATGGAGAAAACTTGGAAACCTCTAACACTGAGCTAGTAGTGAACATTTCTAGTTGTCTTGACCTCAGATGAAAAGAGGTTTGTCTTTCATACCATCTTTAAAGATTGATACTGTTGATATTGTACTGGACATTAAAATATTCTGTAGGAATATTATGCTTAGTTTAATGTTTGGGAATACAGGAGAGGAAGCATCTTGTTTTAGTAAACCAACTACCTTCTCACCCACTTTTAATCCACTCTTAGAGACTTTTGAGAAAGCATTTGAGAAGGTCTTAATTGGGATGGCTAAATCTCAAGAGAAAAATAGGAGACATAAATTTTATAATATCAATGGGAATGAGCATAAAGCATTATTAAGTTTGAAAAATAGAACATTACAATTAAACCCATAGATAAAGGCAGGGCTGTTGTAGTGATGGACACGATTTACTATAACTCAAAAATGAATGAAATTTTGAGTGAAGTTGATACTTGTTAGTCTTAACAATGAGCAGTTAAACAAGATTATTAAAGATGTACTCTCTGACCTGTATGAACTACTTATGACAGGTGTGATAGGACAAGAGTTGCTTAAGTATTTTTAGTTGAAACACCTTATATACCCAGTGTCAGGAGACTTCCAAAAATACTCTTTAAGAGTAGGATGACCCACCCATGAGACCTATTGTTTCCAGTAAATGATGGCTTACCGAACCATTATCAATTTATCTGGAGAGACAACTGAGACCCATATTTGATAAAAAGCCTACTATCATTAGGGATACAGAGCATTTTTGTTTGCGCTATCTGAATGTCTTTTCAGGCAATTTTGATCCAGATGCTTTGTTGGTTAGTTTAGATGTTGCATCTCTGTTCATTGCGATCCCTAATGGAGGAATAGATTTTATCAGGCTGTTAATGAGAGAGAAGGGAGTGTCGAATGACAAGATAGAATTCTATTGTATACTTCATGATTTAATATTAACCAGCAATGTCTTTTCGTTTGATGGGCAATATGTACTACAAAAGAAAGGAGTACCATGGGGACTTCATGTGCTGCTATGCCAATTTGGTTGTGGCATTCTGTGAAGAACTCTATCTTTTGAATGACAATAGGTATTCTAAGCATATAGCATACTACAAATGATTTGTTGATGATTTATTTCTCATCTGGAATGCCTCTGAGAATGAACTGGGTAGCTTCCTGGAGTATATTAATACAACGGCAGAGTTCTTGAAATTTACTGGGAAATGGTCTTGTGAAAGTATACAGTTTTTAGATGTTTTTGTCTCCAAAGATGTGGGGCAGGTTCATACAGAACAATACAGGAAACGATGTAGAAAGAACAACATGCTACATCAGCAGAATATGCACCCTACGCATATATATAAGAAAATCCTTCTCAAGAATAGGGTCTAAGGATGTCAAGGCTTACCACATCAGATGAGGCTTGTAGATTGGCCTTAAGTCATTTAAAGAGAGAGATTTAGAAAGGGGATATAAACCCCATGAATGCTCTCATTTGAGAGATGAAAGATTCATAGATAGACCGTGTAGAGGGAAACCATATTTTAGAGACAGGAGGAGGCAGCATGATGAATCTTTGACTGTAAGAACTTCACAGCCTAGTTCTTACAGATGTAGAGTGGCTATTCCCTACTCCTCCGATAAGCTGTACGAGACATAATGTATAAGAATTGGCAGATTTAACTGTAGATGACAAAATTCAGGAAATGGTAGGGAGTTGCCCAAGCTTTTCTTATAAGAACAGTAAGTCATTGAAAAGGCTGCTTTGTTATAATGATGGAGGTAAAAGTACTATGAAGATTTTATCTCTGAGACATGGGACCTTTGGTTGCAGAAACTGCAATCATTGTTCCTACATGCTCAGCGATAACCTCTTTATACAACTCACCACTCATATTAAATATGAATTCAGACATTATGCAGATTGTAAAACCAGGGACCTTGTTTAATTAGCTTTATGTAAGAGATGCCCTGCTTTTTACATAAAGACCAATCGCACCTTAAGGGAGCAAGTAAGAGAACATCTGTACACCATAAACTAAGAAGAAAGCAATGTTCTAGCTATATACTCGGTAATGGCTCTACACATAAGCTTTCATTCTTAGTAATTGAGCTTGTTTACCATAGTGCTAGATTAAGTAATTTAAAAAATCTAACAGAAACATAGAGAGTGGATTAGCCATATACAACAGAACCAAGATGCTCTCCTCCAAAAAGGAAGGCAATCTGGTGGTCCCCTGCCATTAAACTACAACAGAAGGAAGAAACTGTTGCAGAAAAAGGTGAAGTCACAAGACTGGAAAAACTCCCTTATTAGCCTCAACAAAAAGTTGAGATCCCTCATCAAATCTTCCAAAGCCAGCTATGAAGGCAGAATTGCAACAGACACTAAAAACAATTACAAAGCCACCTATAGTTATATCAAGAATCTCCATGGCAATACTCAGATTTGCTCTGAGTTACTGCACAATAGTACCTCCTATACCTAGCCAACAGGTATTGCCAACATACTGGCCAACAGATTCAGTGCCAACTTTACCCCTCCCCCCAAAGGACAAATCACAGTACCAGAAGAATGCCAGGCACCCAGCATTACTGCAGCACAGGTTAAAGCTGCATTGTCCAAGGCTAAGAATACAGCTTCCATGGGACCCGATATATCCCTGGCTGTGTTCTACATGAACTACAAAGCGAACTGGCACCACTTCTGTGTGCCCTGTTCAGTCACAGCCTCGCCGTCCCTACCGAATGGCGCACTGCTGCCGTCATCCTTCTCCGTAAAGGGGGAGTGACTACAGACCCTGGAAATTATCACCCCATTAGCCTGACTAGACTGATATGTAAAACTATGGAGTGCATCATGGACCTGATTAACAAAGATGAAGGAAATCTCCAAACTCTAGACCCCATGCAATTTGGCTTTGTGAAAGGGAGATCATGCCTGCTCAACCTGGTTGACATCTTTGAGTCAGTCACCAGGGCAGTGGATGAAGGTAAGGCAGTGCATACAGCCTACCTTGATTTGGCAACGGCCTTTGATACCATTCCTCACTCGTTAATTAATGATAAATTTACCAAACTAGCCATCAACTGCTATATCACTAGGTGGGTTGCAAATTGGCTTACAGGTAGAACACACACAGTGTGAAAGTAGCGGACTACAAGTAGACTGCCAGTCATTCACGAGCGGAGTCCCACAGGAATCGGTCCTGGGTCCTCTCCTCTTCACCATCTACTTCTCAGAAGTCCAGACCAGCACAAAGGGACTCTGGCTGACCAAGTTCGCAGATGACTGCAAGCTGGGAGCCATTATTAACTCCCTAATTGATGCAGACATCCTACAGAAAGGCCTCACCGAGACCAAAGACTGGTGTCGATACCATGGCGTTAAGCTTAATGCCAAAAAATGTCGTCATCCCCTCTGGTAAAAACTCAGTTCCCACTAATTACCACTTTGATGGGAGCCCACTGAACACTGAAGGGCGGTATAAAGAGATCTGGAGATGCAGGTTGACAGCAACCTCTCCTTTAACCATCATATTGCCACTGTAGTCAGAAAGTCCTTCTGTATGGCACATCTCATTACCAAGGGTTTTGCATCCAGGAAGAAAGAGGTCATAGTTTTTCTCTACTCTTCCTTCATTAGACCAATCATCGAGTATAATGCCCCAGTTGGCATGTACCTCACTAGACACCTGCAACAGATGGAGAGGCCACAGAAGTACCTAGCGAATAGGATTCTAGGCATTAAATACATGTCCTGCATGGACAGACTCAAACGACTGCAAGTACTCTGTCTCATATCGCCGACTTAGAGGTGATCTCTGCTTGACTTACAAAGCCATGTCTGTCCCAGCTCTGTTGGAAATGCTACATCTAAAAAAAATCCCAATCTGTCCACACCACACGCTCCAGAGACCTCAACCTCATTACCACAATCAACAGAGCATGCTGGAGGGACAGGTTCCTCACCCAGAGACTGCCGATGCTCTGGAATAGACTTCCCATACATGTCAAGCAGAGCAGCGCTGTCCCTCTTCAAGAGAAATTTTGAGTGGATGCATAATAGAAAGTTCACCCCGGGGATAACTCCATTGACTGTACTTGATAGAGGCACCGGGAACTAATGGACGGCACAATGCCAGGGCACGTCTATGGGCTAGGCTTGTAAAGGCTCCAGGGCCAGTAGCTTAGTACACACCTGTGAACCTATTAGTTTGCAGACTGATAAAGCCTATGGATTAAATGACAAAGTGGTAGTAAAATCCTTTTTATTAGACTAAAAGCGACAGCAGGTTGAGCAGTCTGCTTTAATATCCCGTTGTCTTTTAAAGCACTAGTTGTTTTGTACTAAAACATTGGTATTTTTATGGTAGTATACATATATATAAATATATATATATATATATATATATATATATATATATGTAGATGTATATATATAAAATATGATAGCCGTGGTGGTGCAGCAGTTAGCGTTGTCGCCTCACAGCAAGAGGTTCTCTCGTTCGATTCTCGGCTGGAGCACCTTCTGTGTGGAGTCTGCATGTCCTCCCCGCGGTCGAGTGACGTTAATGACATGCAGATAGACGCAAGTGTGAATGGGCGTGCCTTCTTTGAAGGTTGGGCATCGGGTTGGCAACTCGGCACCGTAAAAATCTACTGCCAATCATGAGTGGACCAGAGTTCCGCTATGGTGACCCCTAACAGGAAAAGCCAAAAGTCTAATTATACACATATATATATATATATATATATATATATATATATATATATATATATATATATATAAATTTATTTATTTATTTTCATATATTTTATAGATGCAGTTCTGGTAGTTTAATTATGTTCAACACCCATTTTTTTTAATATGTATAGATAAATATATGTGTAGATTTTTTGTGATCAACATTGCCATTTTTGGAACTACTCTGTGACGCCCATGCACTGGCCCAGTAATCAAGGAGCCTCCATCCTTACCACTAACACCAGTGAGAGGCATCCACATTGGGAAAGATAGCAAATACACACAGTGGAGTACAATTTCCCTTAAGAGCACACAGAGATTACAGTCAGTTTGGGGCTGGTTTCTCCTTTTCTCTCCAGATCCCCAATAAGACTCCCCACTGACACAGCTATAGGGTCCAGATCTCAGCCAAGTGATCAAGCTAAAACCTCTAGCACCCTCTCTGTCCAACCAGTGCTTCGTGTCCCTGCCCAAGTAGCTGACACACACACTTTAAGATATGAGTTATATACAAACACACACACACTCCTGGAGAAGGCTGGCACAGATTCTCCAGCTGTGCCCCTTCCTGCCAGTCTATAAGGTAGTACCAGCTGCCACCAACCACTAATATCTGCTACTAAAAAGGCCCTTCCCAAAGGGTGTCCAGTTATTACTGTGCAATATTATTATCCAAATAGTAAGTGTGACTGAGCAGCAAGACTATTAGAGTGGCTTTTTACAGTATCACTATATGCATGCAATGTACTCTAGAGCTTAAATTATCTCTACACAAAACAGTTGAAAGGTTTAAAAATATTTAATAGGTAAAAACACAAGACAATACTTCTTACTACACAGTGCTAGTCAAGAGTTCAGACATCACAGGGAAATGCTAAAAATAATGCTGTAGAATACTTCTGACATATATAAAACAGCTAGACTAAACTTAGTATTTTCTATCTTTTCCTAAGAGCAATCATAGTTCTAAATAAACTTAAATATAGAGCAAAAGCAGAGTACTGGTGAGTTGTCAACTTTAGACAAAATCCAAAATGCTTTGCCTCTCTCTCGGAGACTGTCTTTTAAATTGATAATACATCACTGCTGACTCCTTTTAGATTACATCATTCTTCTCTGGTTCCCAGGCTAACAGAAACTGAATTTAACATGTCTTTGATCTTGCACCTAGTCAGGAGACCATAGCAACTAGACGTTATATATGTAAAATCCAGCAATTAACTCTAGTCTAAAAACAATAGAAAGAATCTGCTGGTCCAGACATCACAGCTTCGACTTTTGAGAACAGTCATACAATGCTTGACTTATCAGC
Organism: Protopterus annectens; assembly: GCF_019279795.1. Classification (NCBI taxonomy): domain Eukaryota; kingdom Metazoa; phylum Chordata; order Ceratodontiformes; family Protopteridae; genus Protopterus; species Protopterus annectens. The sequence goes on along the minus strand of NC_056743.1, from coordinate 1,530,350,656 downwards.
TTTCTTCCAGAAGAGTGCACTATTGTTGCATTTTTGACATTCAACATTTAACACAATTTTCTTACGTTTAAGAGAACAAGCCTTTGGCTTATATTAAAATTTATCTACAAAATTCTATCTAGCTAGGCAGGCAAACTTCACATACTCATTTTTGAATTTATGGATCTGAAGTAGTTTATTTCATTTGGTCTTCAACCTGTGGGTATTCAGATCTGGATCGGATCTGAGACTGCCACATCACTAGCATTTGATCTGAGCTCCAGGCTCCTCCCCTTACCCATAATGCCCCTCCGTCTCCTTCCTTTCCTCAAATCTCATTTGCCGCTGTAAAGATAAGCATTGTGGTCGCTGAGCTCCAGGCATCTGTTGTGGGTAAGTGATAAATTTATTTTCTTTAGTGTTAGAGTAAGATTCCCTTTCTTCCTTTTCCAACCTCCCATACTTTCTGTTGGTTGTCATTTGCAAAAAAAAAAAAAAAAAAGAATAAGAGGTTTAGAGTTTATTGTTTAGTGTTGTCCCTCCCTTGGCCTTCCTTTACCCCTTTAGTAAGAGAGAGTGTGTGTGGGTATGTGTTGGGCTTCTTTTTCTGACATAGCTGAGACCCCCCCAAGCCTGTCTTTAGAAAATGCATGGAGTGTGGCCATAAGCTGTTTCCAGCACATGGCCACACTGTGTGTGGTGTGTTTAGGAGTGTTCCACGTGGATACAGCCAGCTGTATTTGTGCAGGCTCTGCCTGCTTCGGGGACAGCTGTCCCTGTTACTACTGCTACGGCTCCTACCACTGTCTGCCCTTTCCCAGCCCTCTGGGACTCACCCTCCCATCTTGATGCCTGCAGATGGGGATAAGCGTTATAAGGACAGACCTAGGAAGTGGGTCCCAGGAGCGCTTGGCTCTGTTGGGGCCTCCTCCTAAATCTTGGACCCCTCCTAGGGGCCCAGTATCTCTCAGCTCTGTTCACCCAGGTTTCCCACTGTGCCGGAGGTATCTAGGCCACCATCCAGAGCCTCCCATCACTGGCACTCCCAGACGGTGTTGGTGGCTTCCTCATCACATTCCATCCCGCAGCTTGAGTGAGTCAGAGATGGACAGGATGATGCAGAAGTTCATCCATACCAAGATCCAGATGGGGGTCTTGCCAGCAACCTCTCCCTCAGGAGTGGGGAGCTCGCAGCCCTTCTTCACCCCCCATAGCTCCTTTTCCGATTCGACCATCGGTTTTGGAGTCTTTGGATCAAAGAGCTCTCTGGGTCTGGGAATCAGCGCCAATGGTACCCTGTACTTCGATGCCGGCCATTGCCTTGAACATGTCGGATCCAAGCTCTCTGGGCCGTAGCCTCTGTGTCAGATTCGAGAGTGTTCTGTCAGTTCTGAATTTGTCAGAACACAGTCTCCCCCTTGGTATCCCGGCTCCGACTCTTCTGTCGGATCCGACGGGAGTGGCTACTCCTCGTTTCCCAGGATGTCCGGTCTCTTTCGGTATTTGACGTGGTGGAGAGGATCCTATCGAGTTGGTAGAGACCCTTGACCATTTTCTCTTTGGAATCCACCCCAACTCCCTCAGTTCTGGATACGGCTCTGACCTTCCTGTCATCTCGGGGGACAGCTTGTGCTTGCTTTCCCTCAGGGAGCACCCACTAGGGAGCAGCCAGAAGTTTGCGAGTGCCCCTGAGGAGGCTCCTCGCAAACGAACATGTAAAAAGAGGCACTTGGACTCCTCTCCAGAGTCCCTCATGGATGACACTGAGTTGGATGAAGGGGAAGGTTCCCCAGATCACCTCCCGAGGGTGTCTCCTTTGAAGACATCATGGAACTCCTATGCCAGAAAGGGGGGTGGTCCACCCAAAAACCAACCCCGGATGAGTCAGTGTTCCTAGAGGGATTCTACACAGACCCATCTATCTCCTGGGTTCCCCCCCCCCCTGCAGATGTCCTTCAAGGATGCAACTGCAGTCCTGACATATGGGTTGTCCTGCCTCAGGCAGCCCTTCGGTCAGCCGGATTCCAAAGTCTGGGTCCGGCGTCAGCTGAAGTCGCCCTTTCCCTGACGTCAGAGCGCCTGGGGTATAAAAGTGTCAGCCGACGCCATCTTCTTCAGTCTTTCTTGCCGCGCGGCGCCCGAAGCAGAAGCAGTTCGCAAGTGCCGGTAGACCAGCTCCTGTGTTTTCAGCTACTGGAGTCTTCAAAAAAGCTAAGTACCCCGTTAGGGACCTTTTCTTGCCTCAGCCGATGTCAGATAAAACTGTAAAAGTTAATAATTGTTTAACTTGTGGGAAACAGATACCTCATAAGGATTTCCACTCTTACTGCTTACTCTGCCTAGGCCCAGAACGTCTTGGCCTGTACAGCTTGTGCTTCTTTCAATAAACGCACTCTTAGGCGTCGGACAGAGTTTGCACAGGATTATTTTGGGGAAGATTTCTGTTATATCATGCCGTCGGAGCTTCCGACAGCACATTTACCTAAAAAACGGAAGGATAAGGACCGACACCTGCGGTCCGCGGTCTCGGCCGACACCACGCTTAGGCCTACCGTGAGTGTCTCGGTCGCTTCTGAGCCGGTTTCACAACCGCTACAGACCGACGACACCGCCCCACCAGTTACTTCGGTACCGGAGGCCAGCTCGGTGCCGGTTTCTGTTCTCCCCTCTGAGACCGTAGCCCAGGATATTTCTAACACCATTTCTGTGGATAAGACTACTCCAGCACGCGGGGCTGCCAGGCCTCCAGTGTCTATGTCCATTAAGGCCTACACACGTGCTAAGGCTGCCAAACAGGCTAAGTCTCTCCCTCCAAGATCTGTTTCTCTGGGATCCACTTCTGGTTCTCAAATTTTAAGTTTAGCTGAGGACCTTATTTCTTTAATTAGGGGTTCTCAGACACATCCAGATAGAGGCTCACAGCCGCCTTCTGTCAAGAGGCCTAGGGTTGAGCAGGTAGATCCCCAGTCCTCCGATGAGGCTTCAGGTGATTCTGCACATTCAGACTACCAGGAGGAGGCCTTCCCGGCCTACGAGGATTCTGATGCGGAGGAATCCATTCCCTCTGCTTCTCCTCCTGAGGAGTTTTCCTTTGGGGAAACGCTTCATTCCATGAGGGAACACTTCAAATGGCAATGCCAAGAATACTCCGATTCTAGGAAAAGGTTAAGGGAATTTTTAAAGCTTACCTCAGCATAGACCCTTAACTATTCCTCCAGTTTTAAATGTTTTAGATGTGTACTTAGAATCTAGCGTTTCCCCTGACTCCCTCCCCCCTGCTCCTGTCAAGCCAGACAGGTACTACAGGGTCCCAGACACACATAAATTTCTGTACAAGGGCCATACTGCTGACCCTGAAACTATTTCTCAGGGGCCAAAATGGGTTTCCTCCACTACTGCTAAGAATCCACTTCCTTCAGAAAGAGATTCTAGGGCTTTAGAAAGGTGGGGCAAGAAAGTATATACATCTTCCACCCTTTCTATGTGAGCATTAAATTGTCAGTTTCATATGATTCAGTATCAGGAATACATGTTGGATGACTTGCAAAAGAAATTGGCTTCCCCTGAACCATTAGATAGAAAGGGGTTACAGGAATTGGTTTATAATACTCAGCAGGTTAGCAACCATTTCTTCAGTGTGGATATGATGCATTGGAAGCTTCATGTAGAGCAGCAATGACAGGTGCGGTCATATGCAGACATGCTTGATTAAAGGAACAAACATTGCCAGACCATGTGAAAATTAAGCTTTTGGACGCACCACTAGAGAAACATAAGCTATTTGGTGCTACTGCACAAGAGGTTTTAAAGAAAATAGAGGAAAAGGCAAAATCGGTGCAAACAGTCAAAGATTTCCTCCAGGTACAGCCTCCAAGATTCAGCAGGAATTGGCCTTCTAAACATTGGTCCTTTCCAGACACAGACAAATTTCAGAGAGGCAAAAACAGACGTGGTAGAGGGCAAACTCGAGGCTCCTACAGAGGACGTCAATGGCAGCCTCCGAACCAGAGAGGTGGGGCAGGACCTTCCACTGCTCCGCAGGGACAATCTCAATGACTTGACTTTGACTCCGCCATCCAGGGCTCAATTAGAAGCACCTTTGGGCGGAAAATTATCTTTATTCTCACAAAATTGGCACAATATTACAAAGGACAAATGGATACTGGACATAATAGACAAAGGATACAGATTCCATTTTCATACACTACCAACAAGGCATGGCAGGCCAAACCTGCCACTAAATCAAAGGGCAGAGGCGCTCAAACAAATAACAAACCTACTTCAAATAAGAGCAATAGAAAAGGTTCCTTCTGCAGAACAAGGCCAAGGATTTTATTCAAGACTGTTCCTTGTTCCAAGAAAAGAAAACCAATGGAGACCCATTCTGGACTTGTCCGCACTGAATACTTACCTTATTGTGCCAAAATTCAAAATGCTGACTTTACATCAACTCCTTCCCATGCTGGGCAAGGGGTCTTGGCTGGTAACTCTGGACCTCAAGGAGGCATACCTGCATGTCCCAATCAGACAAAGTTGCAGAAGATACCTCAGATTTCTTGCAGGCTCATAGCATTATCAATTCTCAGCATTGCCCTTTGGCTTATCTACTGCGCCCAGAGTGTTCACGAAATGCCTGGCTTCAGTAATTGCACATTGCAGACTTCAGGGGATACAAATATACCCTTACCTGGACGACTGTCTTATACAAGCAGACAGCCAACAAGCCTTGTTAAAAAACTTGGACTATGTCATTCACCTACTGCAGGCCTTGGGATACACAGTCAATATTCAGAAATCAAGTCTCGTACCATCCCAACAAATACCTTTCCTGGGTGCCACACTGGACACAAACACCCAGATGGCGTTTCTGACAAAAGAAAAACAAAAACAATTACCAGAATACTTCAGAAAATTAGCAGCACACACCCAGATGACTGCGAGGAAAATCCTGCAGGCCCTGGGTTTCATGGCATCTTGCATTCTTCTGATTCCACACGCAAGGCTGCATATGAGGAAACTACAATGGTATCTAAAAAGTCTATGGTCTCAACACAGCCACAGCCTGGAAGCATTGATCCCACTCATTCCATGCCTTCAAAAGGAATTTCTGTGGTGGGCCCAAGCAAGCCAGATAAACAAAGGTCTGCCTTTCAGCAAGCCTCATACAAGTCAAACCATAACAACAGACGCCTCAGACCATGGATGGGGGGGGGGGGCGCACATGGAGGGCAGATGCATTCAAGAACAATGGACACAAAAAGAAAAGCACCTGCACATCAACCAAAAAGAAATGCTGGCAGTGATGCACGCAATCAAGGCCTTCGAAAAGTTCATGCATCAGGGCCATCTACTAATAGACAGAGACAATACCACAGTTATGTGGTACATAAACAAGCAAGGAGGTACCCATTCCTACCCTCTTTGCAGACTGGCAATGAATCTCTGGGATATTTCCCTACAATTGAAAATAGAGCTACAATCCCAGTTTGTACCAGGGAAGGACAATGTTCTGGCGGACAGCCTAAGCAGAAACATCATGGATCCACACGAATGGATGTTGCATCCAGACATTTTCTTACAAATAACTCAAGCATGGGGAAGGCTGGACATAGATCTTTTTGCCTCCCACCTCAATCACCATCTGAAAAAGTTTTGCACAAAGACATACCATCCTCAAGCATGGAAGGTGGACGCTCTCCTTCAGTTGGAACTCTCTAACACTATATGCCTTCCCACCTCTTCCTTTGATGACCAAGGTGTTACTAAAGATCAAGACAGAGCAGCCGAAAGTCATACTGATAGCTCCAGACTGGCCAAGACAACACTGGTACCCACTGCTATGGAGCTTGACACACACCAATCCATGGCTCCTTCCTCAATGGCCACTTCTTCTGACACAGCACAATTACAGGACACTACACCCCAGCTTGAAAACATTGAAGCTGACCGCTTGGAAGATTCCATGACTATTCCTCAGGATACACTTTCCAAAAGGGTAAAAGATATCATCCCGGAGGCGCGCAGACCTTCCACTAGAAAAGCATACTCAGCAAAATGGAAGAGATTTCTTATCTGGAACAGCAAAAAGGGTCAAGACCCATCAGTGATGAGCATTCCACAGATCCTAGAATATTTGGCTGAAATGCTCCACAATGGCCTTTCATATTCTTCCATAAAAATACATGCTTCAGCAATATCTGCCAAATATAACACTGATCCGCCTGTATTTTCTCACCCATTGCTAAGACAGTTTCTAAGAGGTATAAAGAACATCAACCCTCCAAGGAAACCACCAGTGCCTGCATGGGACTTCAACTTCATGCTGGAAAAATTAACTCTTCCTCCCTTTGAACCAGCAGCATCTTCAGAGTTGAAATTTCTGTCTTGGAAGACAGCTTTCCTTCTGGCAGTAACCTCAGCAAGAAGAGTCTCTGAGCTACAGGCCCTTATGGCAATACAACCATTTCTCATTTTTCATCAGGACAGAGTTTCTTTGAGAACCAATCCGTCATTCATGCCAAAGGTGGTATCCAGGGTGTCCCTGAATCAAGCTATTCACCTGCCTACCTTCTTTCCCAATCCTCAAAATAAAGGAGAGAGACTTCTGCACACCTTGGACATACACAGACAGTTGCGCTACTACTTGGACAGAACAAAGTCTTTCAGAAAATCTGACCAGCTTTTTGTAGCTTGCGCTGCTGGATTGCAGGGAAAAGCAATTTCCAAACCGACAATTTCTAAATGGATTGGAAATTGCATTCGATTCTGCTACTCTTTTCATGGAAAAACTGTGCCAGCTGACATCAGGCCACATTCCACCAGAGCTACAGCCACCTCCACAGCCTTTTTAAGAGGGGTGGCAACAAAGGACATTTTAGAAGCTGCTACATGGAGCATACATTTTCCAAACATTGCAACCTGCCTTTATATTCCAGATCCAGAGCAGGGTTTGCTTCTGCAGTCCTGCAGGGCATTTTAGCTACACCATCTTTGTCTTAGTGCCTACCACCCCCAGGTTGGCTATGGTATTCAACCCATATGTCAGGACTGCAGTTGCATCCTTGAAGGACATAGTACAGTTTTGTACCTACCATAAATGTAGATGTCCGATAGGTATGCAACTGCAGTCAGGTTTTCCCTCCCACCTTACCCCTCTGTGGTATTCTTTTGGGTTTCTACCCCTCATTTTAGCTACCTGGGGTAATCTTTTATGGTGTATTTGTTTGTATGTTGTTGTACTTGTCTGGAATTTTTTCTCTGTTTTCAAAATTTAGCCTTCCTTTGAGGGCCCCTGGCATCTGGGGCAAGAAACACTGAAGAAGATGGCGTCGGCTGACGCTTTTATACCCTAGGCACTCTGACGTCGGGGAAAGGGCGACTTCAGCCGACGCCGGACCCAGACTTTGGAATCCGGCCGACCGAAGGGCTGCCTGAGGCAGGACAACCCATATGTCAGGACTGCAGTTGCATACCTATCGGACATCTACATTTATGGTAGGTACAAAACTGTACTTTCCACTGGTGGACCTAATCACCTCTAGAGCATGGAAGGAACCGGGCACCATGGAGCCTGTTCCAAAAAGGCGAGACAAAATTCTTCGCCCCCCCCCACTGGACAGGACCAGTTGGGTTAAGGGGTCCCCAGTAGACGCTATGGTGGTGGCAACTCCCAGCAAGAAAGAGTTCACGCAGGAGAGCTCTATGGTCCATCTTCCTGACCGGGAATCAAGATTGATGGATCGTCTAGGGAAGCGAGTCTGTGCTTCAGCAACCTTCACCGTAAGGGCGATGAATTATATGGCACATGTCATCTGGCTACAGAGTGACTTAGTCAAGGCAGTCGCTGAGACGGTCCATAGAGTCCACATTGGCAGAGGGCAAGATGATCTCTGCGTGCATGGCCACTCTGAAAGCGGTTGCAAATACATCTATGCGCCTCCTTTCCCAAGCCAAGGAAGTAGCCAACAGGGTGGCCAAGTCCGCCGTTGCCATGAGGTGCCACACCTGGCTCCAGCTATGTCAGTTTTCGGAACCCTTCAAGGCATCGTTTGCTAATGCCCCCTAGGATGGTTCTTCCCTGTTTGGGAAGTCCGTGTGAAAGACTGTAGTCCAGAGTGAGAAGGACAAGAAGACACTGTCTGCCATCGGGATCGTTTCTCCGCCCCCCAAAGATCCTTTTCAAACAATCTGCGAGGGGCAAAGATGATGTGATTTCGGAAATCTCAGTTCTCCCGGAACACTCAGGATTCTTCATCCCCCAGAGACAGAGGGGGTTATGATAGATGCCGGCCCAGAGGCAGAGGGGGTACGAAGAACTTCGGGTCTCAAAAAACATTCTCAGACAGACAAACAGCCCTGAGGGGTTGCCTGACTGCTTATCTCTGGAGGCAGTCGGGGCTGTGTTTCTTTACATCGAGTGGAGTGGGAGTCCATTACAGCAGACCGTAGGGTGTTACAAATCTTATCCAGAGACTACTCCATCCCATTTGTGAATCCACCCCCCTCACCAAAACTCCTCCCAGATGTTCCACCCGCACAGAGGGAGGAAGCAGCACTGGAGATAGAAAAACTGCTAACAAAAGCAAAACCTCCAACCCATCCCCACAGACCAGTCTGGATCAGGCACCTATTCCAGGTTCTTTTTAGTGCCAAAAAACGGGGGACCTAAGGCCCATTCTGGATCTTTGCACTCTGAACATGTCAGTAGCCCAGGAGAAATTCCAGATGGTCATGCTTCAGTCCATTCTGCCCTACTTGCAAGCAGAGGATTGGATGTGCTCGATTGACCTCCAGGATGTGTACCATCATATCAAAATACAGGCGCTCCTGCAGATTTCTTCACTTCTGGCTGGAGGCTAATCATCATCAGTTCAGAGCCCCTACCCTTTGGTCCCACCACAGCCCCCAGGGTGTTCACCAAAGTCATGGCAGTGGTAGCGGCCCACCTGACACTTCAGGGTATCCAGGTCTATCCCTACCTGGACGATTGGCTCCTTGCTGCCTCTACCAAGCATCTACTATGCCATGCCAGAGATTACTTCCTCCTCCTAGCAAACAGAATGGGTATTACAATCAACCTCAGCAAATCATCGCTGACTCCAGTTCAGAGCTAAGATTTCATTGGCGCTCGGCTAGACACCATTCAAGTTAGTCTGTCTTACTCCAGAAGGGGTAAACAATTTGAAACTTCACGTCTCTTACATTCTTCAGTCTTGCCTCCCCTCAACGAAAACAGATTTTCTTCGTGTTTCACTGTTGCAGTCATTACATTTGGGGAATCTGCTGGCAGGTTGCCCTCAGTCGGCCTGAATAACTAAATCTTGGGTCCTGTGTCAGTTGCTGTCTCCTCTTCCATGACGTCATGTCATCAGGGGTAAAAGAACATGCAGCCGACCCCATTTTAATCAGTCTTTCTTGCCACGCGGTGCCCGAAGCAGAAGCAGTTGGCAAGTGCCGATCGGCAGACTCCTGAAATTTTCGTTTGAGTTTCAGAACCGAAGTCTTCAAACTAAAGCTAAGTACCCTGTTGGGGAAACTTTTTCTTGCTCCTTACCGATGTCAGTAAAAGTTAATATTTGCATTACTTGTAGGAAGCAAATACCTCATAAGGATTTTCATTTGTACTGTATTCTTTGCCTAGGCCCTGATCACAACGTGCCTTGCTGTCGGTTTTGTGCTAAATTTAATCAACGCACTATTAAGCTCGGTATATTTTTGCTTCTAAATATTTTGGTTCAAGATTTAACTACCCTGAAATGTCATTGGTTAGCAATCAGACTACCGGAGTTCACAAAAAACGCAAGGAAAAAGACAGAGACAGACTGTTGAGGTCCAAAACGGACGACGAAGCTTCTCCTAAGCCAGTCGCCGGTTTGCTGGTACTCAGTGAGGCACTTTCGCAGCCCCTGATACCCGCTACTTTAGAGTTGCATGCTTCTACTGACACCCATTCGGAGTCTGGTATGCCGTGAGATTCTGCAAGTATTCAACCTGCGGATGTCTCTCCCTTGGATGGGTCCAGAGCCGCTGAGCAGGCACCGGCCTCAACATTTTTATATTAAACTGACGCCATCAACAAAACAAAGTCAAAACCAACTTCTATGTCTAAAGAACCGACGCATGAGCCACATGCTCAGGTCCCTATGCATAAAAAACAAATGATCAAAATGGCTGAGGATTTAATTACCTTGATCAGGGGTTCCCAACCCCCCCTGCTAAGAGGCCTAGGCAAGGCACTGATTATGAATCTTCAGATCAGGTTTCCATTTCTTCCGATTCCTCTTCTGATCAGGAATTTTCTATTCCACTTTATGAGGACTCTGATGCAGAGGAATCCATCCCTTCTGCTTCTCGTCCTGAGGATTATTCTTTTGGAGAGACACTGCATACTTTATAGGTTCATAGATTCATACTAGGCTATCTGCCCTAGGGCATTTATAAGCCTAGCCAGAATGTGTTTGGCTTTCGCCACCCATTTTAAATTAATTTTGCTATGCCCTTTTTTGAGGTTAGTATACTGTGCCTCTGTCTAACAGTGACACAGAAGTGATACCCGGGGTAAACCTACGATCTCCCATCCACTCATCAAGATTCCTCTTGAAGAGAGTCAATGAGGGGCTCTGCCTATCCTGGACTGGGATTTTATTCCAGAGTGAAGGGAGCCTCTGGGTTATGAATCTGTCCCTCCAGCATGTCCTATTTATTTCAGTGCTGAGGTTCAAGTCTCTCGAGCATGTAGCTCGATAGGATTTGGATTTTCTGAGGTGCAGCATGTCCATTAATTCCGGGTTGGACATGGCTTTATACGTCAGGCACAGATCGCCTCTGAACAGGCGGTATGCCACTGAGTAGAGCTGGAGTTTCTTTAACCGGCAGCATATGGCATCTGTTTGAGCCCTTTGATCCTATTGGTGAGGTACTTTTGGGGTCTTTCCAGTTGCTGCAGGTGTCTGGTAAGGTACATCCCAAAAGGGGCATTGTACTCAATTATGGGCCTGATGAGGGATGAGTAAAGAGGCACGATGACCTCCCCTGATCTAGATGTGAATCCCTTCATGATTAGGTGGGCTATATAAAATGTTTTTCTAACCACTTTGGCCACGTGGTTGTCAAATGAGAGATTGCTATCAACTTGGGTCCCCAGGTCCCTAATTACTTCTTCTGTACTTAATGGATTATCACCTATGTGGTAATTTGTGGGCACTTTGTTTTTGTCAAAGGGGATGACTATACACTTTTTGGCGTTTAGCTTGAGACCATGGCTCTGGCACCAGTTGTCTGTTTCTTTGAGGCCCTTTTGGAGGATGCTTGTGTCGGCTGGAGAGTCGATTATGGTGCCCAGTTTGCAGTCATCTGAGAAATTGGTCAGCCACAGTCCTTCCGTGTTGGCCTCTACCTCCGAGAAATATATACTGAACAAGAGAGGTCCCAGGACTGAGCCTTGTGGGACGCCACTTGTAACTGGTTTGGAGTCTGACATGGCTCCAGCAATTCTAACCATGTGGGTTCTGTCCTTGAGCCAGTTTGCAACCCATCTAGTGACATAGGGGTTTATATTTAAGCTGGTGAGCTTATCTATAATGCCCGAGTGGGGTATTGTATCGAAGGCTTTTGCGAGGTCCAGGTAGGCTGTGTGGACCACCTTCCCTCACAATGGCCTTGGTGACTGTTTCAAAGAAATAAACCAGGTTTAAAAGGCAGGATCTGCCCTTAACAAAGCCGAACTGGGTAGGATCCAGTGTCTGTAGGTCCCCAATATCTTTATTTGAGGTCCATGATGATCCTTTCCATAGCTTTGAAGACCAAGCTAGTCAGGCTTATGGGGCGATAGTTTCCAGGATCCGTTGAGGCACCACCTTTGTGGAGAGGGACCACAGTTGCTGTACGCCACTCTTTGGGTACATATCCTGTAGTAAGGCTGAGATTGAACAGTAGTTTTATGTTTGGGTTTAGCTCTTCTTGGAGTTCATGTAGGACGCATCCCGGGACACCGTCTGGTCCCATTGATGCTGTGTTTTTTGCTTTGGAGAGGGCGGCTCTTACCTGAGCATCTGAGATGTCAGGGGGGCAGCACTCTGCTGGGATAGATATTTGCCCTTTTGGTGGAGAGGGGGGAGAGAAGTTTGCTCTGAACCTGTCAGCTAGGATGTTGGCAATGTTTGTGGATTCGGTGTATTTTTTGTCATTTTGGACTAATTCTGAGCATATCTGGGAATTACCACCCAGGTTCCTAACATAACTAAAGAAAGCCTTGTGATTATCCTTAGTGTCCTGTGCAATTTTTCTCTCGAAGCTGGCCTTAGACTATTTTATGAGTGCCCGTAGTTTTTTGCTAATACTGATCAGAGATGCCTTCCCTTTTTGGAATTTTGCTCTATCATTTAGTCGCTTCCTCCTTCTATTGTATAGTTTGTTTATGGCTGTGGTCCACCAGACAGGACGTCTGCCTTTGGAGGATTGGGTTTTCTTTTTATTTGGGATCGCATGATCCATGCTTTCCTGAAGGTGTTCATAGAATGCGTTTATAAAGGATTCTGCGGTCTGGACCGTATTTTCCACAGGCCCGGGGGCTTTGAAGAATTCCACCTCGGTTTTGAGGAGTGTGAAATTTGCTTTAGAGAAGTTTTTCACTGTGGTTTTCTGGGCAGGGGGTGATGTCAGGATGTGAATATCCAGTGAGATTAGTTTATGGTCTGATCTTACCAGTGAGGGATGCACTTCTGGTCTGGAGCATAGAGTCCCCATGTTGGTGATGATCAGGTCCAGTATGTTTTCCCCTCTTGTGGGAGTGGCAACAAGTTGTTCCATAGCATTTGAGTTTATAAATTCTAGGAACCTTTGGGCTAGGGTGTTGGAGCTAGAGTAATGCTCCCAGTCTATGTTTGGGTAGTTGAAGTCGCCCAATATAATGGTGTTTGGAGAGACCTTCATATTTTCCAGTGTTCTCAGGAAGTCCGAGTGGGGTTCCTGGGTTGGGCAGGGTGGTCTGTAGCAGGCTATAAACTGGAAGGCAGTTTTATCACTGTTAGTTGCACATGGATAGTCTCTGATGCTTTGTGCTGTGCCACCAACCTGGAGGTGTGGGTATCTTTGACGAATATTGATACTCCCCCTCCATTTGTGGGTCGGTCCAAGTTTTGGGGACGAAAAGCATGGTATGAAGTATAACCTGGTAGTGCTGGGGTGCTCTCGGGAGCCTTGAACCAGGTTTCTGTTACTGCACAGATATCGATGTTCTCCATGCTAAGGAGAGTTTTGAGTGCGTGCATCTTGAGGTTTAGACTTCTGGCGTTGAGTAGCATTACTCTTAGTTTCTTATCCCTTGTGATACCTATGGAGGTGGGTTTGTCTTTTGAGCCTTGCCTAAAAAAGGCACTATGTCGGTAGCAAGATCCTTTGCCAATATCCAAAAGCCCAAGGGATTTAAGGGAACCATTTTCACTGGGGAGAGTCAGGATTTCTCAGAATCAAAAAAGATGCTTAGGGATTTTCTTCCTCAGCATAGGCCTTTGGCGATACCTCCTGCATTAGACATTGTTGATATGTTATCGGAATCGAGCATGGATCCTGATTCCCTGCCTCTGGTTCCTAGTAAGCCAAACATATTACAGGGTTCCTGCCTCCCACAAATTTATTTTCAAAAATCCTGCTGCTGATCCTGAGACTATTTCTCAGGGTCCCAAGGGGTGTTAAGGCTTCTACTGCCAAAAATCCTACCCCTTCAGATAGAGATTCCAGGGCACTGGATAGATGGGGAAAGAAGGTTTATACGTCTGCAACCTTGGCAGTCAGGGCTTTAAACTGCCAGTTTCATATGCTTAAATATCAACAGCGTGTTATGGGCTTACTGAAACAGAAAATTATGTTGATTTCTGATTGTGTTGAAAATAGAGTTACAGGATGGATTTATTGAATTCAGCATAACAGGTTGGAAAGCATACTTTGCAATGTGGTTTTGATTCCTTGGAGGCCTCTTGCAGGGCCGCTGTGACTGGATCTGTGATAAGCAGGCATGCCTAGCTCAAGGAGCAAAATTTGACTGATCATGTTAAAGCTAAATTGTTGGATGCCCCTTTACAGCATGAAAGTCTGTTTGGTAATAAGGCAGAAGAGATTTTAAAGAAAATGGAAGACAAAGCTAAATCCATGCAAACTGTAAAAGATTTCTTGCAAGTGCAGCCTCCCAGGTTCAGTAGGCACTGGCCTACTAAGAATTGGTCCTTTCCTGTGTCCAACAGAGCCACTCAGGGCAAACCCAGGTGCTTCAAAGGCTCCAGATGTCAAGCACAGTGATCTTACAGGTCAAAGCAATGGGGTGCCTCCCCCTCCAAATCTGGAGGTAACAAAGCACAACATTACAGTAAGCAGTCTCAGTGACTTCACTCTGCCATCTCCAAGCATTTATCTTTTGGCAGCCCCCTTGGGGGGGACTAGCACTTCATGCTCAAAATTGGCAGTTAATTACCCAGGACAAGTGGGTATTAAACATAGTATCCCAGGGATACAGATTTAATTTCCACATGTTGCCAATTCCAAACGGATGGCCAAATCTGCCACCAAACCAGTGGGCAGAGACCCAGCAGCAAGTCAAGTCCCTCATGGATATGGGGGCTATTCAACCAGTACCAGAAAAGGAAAAAGGACAAGGATTTTATTCAAGACATTTCCTGGTACCCAGAAAAGACAAATTACGGTGGCCAGTTCTGGACTTACCAATTCTAAACACGTTCATGGACATTCCAAAATTCAAAATGCTGACTTTACAACAGCTACTGCCTATGCTAGGCAAGAATGCCTGGTTGGTAACTCTAGACTTAAAGGCATACCTGTATATCCCAGTAAGGGAATCTTGCAGAAGATACCTCTGCTTTAAAGCAGGCTTTTTGCATTACCAATTCTCTGCACTGCCCTTTGGCTTATCTACTGCGCCCAGGGTCTTTACAAAGTGCCTGGCACCAGTAATTGCATTTTGCAGACAAAAACATTCAACTTTATCCTTATCTGAACGATTGTCTCATTCGGCAGAGGACAAGGGCACACTTCTTCAGCATCTGGCATTTGTAAAAAGGCTTCTAGCATGCCTAGGGTACACCATAAATGAAAAGAAATCACAACTGGTACAATCTCAAATAATTACATTCCTGGGTGCAAGCTTGAATACAACTGCCCAGATGTCTTACCTCACGCCAAACAAACAAATTCAATTGACAACATACTTCAAACAAATGGCAACAAAAACCTAGCTATCTGCAAGACAAATTCTGCAGGCTTTGGGGTTTATGGCATCCTGCATTCTACTAATTCCATATATGAGCCTGCATATGAGGAAACTTCAGTGGTATCTAAAAAGCTTATGGGAGTCAACATTTTCACAGCCTGGAAACAATGATTCCTCTCATTCCCTGCCTGCAACAGGAGTTTCTTTGGTGGGCAAAGACATGTCACCAAAACAAGGGACTGTCATTTATTCTACCCCCTGCCACCCAAACCCTAACTACAGACTCATCAGACTATGCTTGGGGGGCCCATCTGACAGGGAGATGCATTCAGGGTAAATGGAGCCCAAACCAAATGCATCTACATATCAACCAGAAAGAAATGCTAGCCGTTCAGAATGCTCTGACAGCCTTCAAGGGCTTCCTTCATCCAGGATAACTACTGATAAAGACTGGCAACACTACAGTTATGTGGTACATAAACAAGCAGGGGGTACCCACTCTCACCCCCTTTGCAGACTAGCCATGGCCTTGTGGAACACAGCCTTGACTTACCAAATACATCTTCAAGGTCAATTCCTGCCAGGAAAGCAAAATACTCTGGCAGACGACCCAAGCAGAAATCTTATGGACCCGCACAAATGGAAACTGGATCCACAAATCTTCAGCATGTTCACACAAAGATGGAGGAGCCCCAGACATAGATCTATTTGCCTCTCCCCAAAACTGTCAGACAAATTCTGCACAAGGACTCCTCACAAAAAAGCTTGGAAAGTGGATGCTCTATCCTTCAGCTGGAAAAACCTATCTATGCTTTTTCCCCTCTGCCTCTACTCTCCAAGGTCTTACTAAAAGTCAAACAGGAAAAACCATAAATGATTTTAATTGCTCTGGACTGGCCTCTCCAATACTGGACCCACTTTTAAAGAACATGTCACACCTTCTTCCGTGGTACTTGCCTCAAAACACGTCACCTATTGTCTCAACAGAACTATCAAATTCTGCACACACAGCTCCAAACTCTGAATCTTACAGCATGGCTAATCAACTAATTTCACCACCCACATCTCTCAGTAAACCTGTGATGGATGTCATTTTGGAGGCCAAGAAGGCCTAGTACTAGAAAATCTTATGCTGATAAATGGAAGAGATTCTGTGCTTGGAACCAAGCACAAGGAATTAGACACAGCAAAGCACAATATTCCTCAGATTTTGAAATACCTGAGATGCTTCACAAGGACCTATCTTTTTCTTCAATAAAAATCCATGCCTCTGCCATCTTGGCACATTACAACACAGATCCTTCCCTCTTTTCTCATTCCTTGCTAAAACAGTACCTCAGAGGGGCCAAAAATTTAAGGCCTCCCAGAAGAGCACCAACTCCTACATGGGACCTCAACTTTCTGCTGGAAAAACTTACCCTACCTCCTTTTGAGCCAACAGCTATTGTGGAAATAAAATTTCTTTCTTGGAAGACTGCCTTTCTTTTGGCAGTCACTTCAGCTAGAAGGGTTTCAGAACTACAGGCTCTCATGGCAGTGGAGCCGTTCATTATTTTTTACCCAGACAGGGTGGCCCTCAGGACCAGTCCTTCTTTTATGCCTAAGGTGGTATCCAGTGTGGCTCTAAACCAGACCATTCACCTGCCAACTTTCTTCCCAAATCCGCAGAACAAGGGGTAGCGGATTCTGCATTAATTGGATGTACGCAGACAACTACGATTCTACTTAAACAGAACAAAATCTCTAAGAAAGTCTGAGCAACTACTGGTGGCATTTGCTGCAGGATCAGAGGGGAAGGCTATATCAAAGCAGACTATTTCTAAATGGATAAGCCATTGCATTTGTTTCTGCTACTTGCACCATGGTAAACCTGTGCCCAAGGGATCAGATCTCATTCCACCAGGGCTGCCCCTACTTTAGCAGCTTTCCTCAGATGGGTACCTACCAGAGACACTCTAGAAGCTGCTCCTTGGAGCTCAGTTCATACGTTCACAAAGCATTACCATTTACCTCTCTTTTCTAATTCCAGGGCAGACTTTGCCTATGCAGTCCTGCAGGGCCTTATAGCTGCCCCTAATGCTGTTTAGTTCCATCCTCCCATCCATAGCTTTGGGATTCTACCCAAATGTAAATGTAATGACTGAAACAGTGAAACACGAAGAACATAGTACAGTTGTGTACACTTACCATAAATGTAGATGTTCGAGTGTATTCACTGTTGCAGTCCGGATTACCCACTTGCCAGCCCTCTTTCTTATACCTTTTCTTTCCTTCACTATACTCAAAAGCCTTTGTGGTGTATTTGCTTTTAGTTGAAGGTAAATTTTATGTTTTCTAAAGTGCATTTATATATTTATAGTGATTTTATATATATATATATATATATCTGCCCCTCATTTTTGGGGCACCTGACATCTGGGGCAAGAAAAACGGATTAAAATGACGTCGGCTGCATGTTTTATACCCCTGACGACCTGATGTTATGGAAGAGGAGACAGCAACCGATGCAGGACCCAATACTTTGTTATTCAGGCCGACTGAGGGCAACCTGCCAGCAGATTACCCAAATGTAATGACTGCAACAGTGAATACACTCTAATATCTACATTTATGGTAAGTGTACACATCTATACTTTCTGCGGGCCCTGGGTTCCATGGCAGCCACTATCAATCTTTTACCCTTCTCACGTATTCACATGAGTCTTCCAGTGGACTTCAGCGGTTCAGTGGTCCTTTGTGGACTTACCCTTGTCCCATCCAATGTGCATATCCCGGGCTTACAGGGAGTCACTTCTCTGGTGGAACCTTGTCCAGGGATGTCCCTTTCTTCCACCCTTTCCCACAACCACAGTGAACACGGATGCCTCCTAGCTTGGGGGGGCATTTTTCAGGAAGGAGCAGTCCAAGGCACGTGGTCCCCTTCTGAGACCTATTTGCATGTAAGCGTCCTGGAGATGCAGGCCCTTCATGCCCATCTTCCTGTAGGGACGATTACTATTCAGTCAGACAATATTTCAGTAGTCTGGTACATCAACAAGCAGGATGAAACCAGATCTTACCCCCTTTTGTTGAGAAGCCATGAGAGTATGTGAATGGGCGATTTCCACCGGCCGCTTTCTGGTGGCAATGCGCATCCCGGGACGGTCCAACATTTTGCCGGACAGGCTCAGCAGGACTATTTTGATGCCTTACGAGTGCTCTCTGAATCCTTCATGAACATATCTTCCTCAAGTGGGTTCGGCCTTGCTGCAATCTCTTTGAATCTCTTTCCAGTGCGAAATGCTTTGCTCTGAACCCCCCCCCCTCATTGTGAAGTCCCAAGAGATGCACTGGTTCATGCTTGGCCTCCCGGTCGTCTTTATGCTTACCCGCCCTTACCTCTGTCCCGAAGTTTCTTCAGAAAGCTTGCAGGCTGGGGAGCATGGTAATCCTCATTACCCCCATTCTGGCCTCGCCAAGTCTGGTTTCCCTCACTTTGGTCTCACCTAGTAGATCCACCTTGGATCTTGGATTTGATTCTGGACCTCATTTCTCACCCCTCAGGGATTCCTCACCCAGACCTGGACAGTCTGAAACTCGCAGCGTGGCTGCTCCAGTTCCAGTGATGACCAGGACTCCCTGTTTATCCTCTCCAGTTAAAACCATTCTGGTGGCGGCTCACAAGTCTTCTACCAGAAAGATATGTCGTATTAAATGGAAACACTTCTTTATTTGTGCCTCTCAATGGACCTTAGATCCTTTACGGTTCTGGTTCTGGCTATTCTAGACTTTCTATCTGGTATATTTCAACAAGGTGCTAGTTCTTCCATTGTTAAAGTTCAACTGGCTGCCATCTCTAACCTCCATGTGGGGGAAAACATGGCTTCCTTAGTTTCTTCCAGGCTTTGTAAGACCTTTCTTACAGGTACTTTCTGTTATGGCCTTCGGTGAAAGATCCGGCACCTCCCTGGGATCTCACCTTTGTTCAGCAGGCTCTAGTCCCCCCTCCCTTTGAGCCAGCGGCATCAGTAGAGTTAAGATTCCTTTCTTGGAAAACTGCTTTTTTGGTGGCTATCACGTCTGCCAGGAGAGTATTGGAACGTCAAGCCTTGTCCATTAAGGTTCCTCACGTGGTCTTTCATAAGAATAGGGTTTCCCTGCTCACTAACCTTTCCTTTCTTCCCAAAGTGGCTTCTGAAACCAATATTAATCAATCAATCTTCCCGTTTTCTTTCCAAATTTCCAAAACGGGTGCATACAAGTTACATTTATTGGATGTACATAGACAACTGAGGTTTTATTTACACAGAACCTAAATCCTTCCATAAATCGGATCAACTGTTTGTGTCCTATTCCAAACCATTCCTAGGCAAACCTATTTCCAAAGTCACCATTGCTTGATGGATTTCCCAATGTATCATCCGGGCATATTCCGATAAAGGAATTTCCCCTCTGGGTCAGATTAAAGCCCATTCCACTAGGTCTATGGCAACTTCAGTGGCCTTCTGGTCTAGACTGTTGCTGACATCTGTTCTGCAGCTACTTGGTACTCATCTCATATTTTCATATCCCATTACAAATTGGACATTGTGTCCAGGAGTTAGGGCATCCTTTGGCACAGCGGTGCTCCAAAATATCCTTCCATGAGGGCCACCCAGATTTTGGTAGCTGGGGACTCTGTCCCACAGGTTGAAGACCAAGTGAAGTAAACTTCTTCAGATAAAGAAGTTATGTTCGCACCATAACGTTTCTTCTGAGTAGTTGTACTTAATTTGTCTTCAACCTCCCCCCCCCCCTTCCCCCTGACCTTATCACTAGTGTCTTGTCGTGGTATTTGGGAGAGATGCACGCTAGTGGCTCTCCTGGTTATGCTTGGGTTAGATTTGTGGGAACCTTTAATGATGAGGTTCTTTTAGGTTGGACTTGTGTTTTCTGATGCAGCAAACTCGATCTGAGGGAAAGGAGGAGACAGAGGGGCATTATGGGTAAGGGGAGAAGCTTGGAGCTCGGATTAGATGCTAGTGATGCGGCCGTCTCGGAATCGATCCAGATCCGAATACCCACAGGTTGAAGACAAATGAAGTACAACTACTCGGATGGAACATTATGGTGAGTACATAACTTCTTTTTTTATAAACATCTTATTTTAGGATGAACATAATTTATCTTCTATCAAGGTTGAACTATACTTTGTATATTTATGTATATGGTTTAAATACATGTTTGGTGTGCATATGTATATATATATTTTCTATGAATATGCAAAGTGCTTTTAAGTACATTTATATTTGAATGTAGCTTTAATTTGTTTGCATATTTAATTGGGATAAATTTTTGATTGAATTTGAGTGGATGGGATTGGGCATAATGGTTAAGGTGTTCACCTTACAGACACAAGGTGCGCAGGGTTCAATTCTCACATTGGGTAATTGGCTAGGCTTAAAATGATCCACATGGGCAGGTAGCCTAGTACTAATCTATGAACCTATATAAAGGTTATGTTGATTATATCATCTTGATAAAAGTCTGATAAAAGCATCTGAGAGATGCGAAAGTGCTTATTTTTTATTTTAGTGAAGTGTTTAATTGGTTTCTCCATTCACTGTGTTTGTTACCTCTTTGAGTTTACAATTTCATTGCTTTATTAGACAAGCTTCATTCAATAACCTCTTGTCAGTTTCATAGTTTCTTTTTATTTCCCCGACATTGAGTTGTTCATTTTTAGGAGGAATGCCATCCCGAAAACTACCATGATCACTCGTCTCTTTCATTAAACTTCCATCCTCTGTATTCTCATTGCCTGTACCACCCCATCACCAGAAGTTGTTGTTGTTCTTTCGGATTTTCCGGGTTAGGGGTCGCCACAGCGGAACTCCGGTCCGCTAATGATTGGCAGTAGATTTTTATGGTGCCGAGGTACCAGCTCGACACCCAACCTTCAACGAAGGCACACCCATTTACGCATGTGTTTCGAACGCCACTCGACTACGGGGAGGACATGCAGACTCCACACAGAAGCAGCTCCAGCTGAGAATCGAATGGGAGAACCTCTCTCTGTGAGGCAACAACGCTACTGCTGCACCACTGATTAATCAGTCACAAGAACCGTGATTTCCCCTTCCTCTTGTTCTGCGTGCTCCGTTTCTTCCACAAACGTATACACCTCCTCCTTTAATCCAACCGATACCTCTACAATTTATTCTTTTTCTCCATGAATAATTCCTTTTGCAGTTATACGTTCATAGGTAGGTACTAGGCTCTCTGCCCGAGGGCATTTATAAGCCTAGCCAGTGTGTGTCGGCTTTCACTGCCCCATTGATTAATTAACTGATCCTCTGTCAAGCAGAGCCAATGAAGTGATCCCAGGGGTGTATTTTCTGTTACCCATCTACTCGTCAAGGTTTCTCTTGAAGAGTGTTAGTGAGGGGCTCTGCCTGATGTAATTTGGAATTTTGTTCAAAGCATGGGGAGTCTCTGTGACAGGACTCTATCCCTCCAGCATGTTCTGTTTATTGTTGTGGCGAGGTTTAACTCACTAGAGTGCGTGGCTCGCAGTGACTTGAATTTCTTTAGATGGAGCATGTCCATCAGTTGTGTGTTGGACATGGCTTTGTAAATCAGGCAGAGATCACTTCTGAGTAAGCAATATGCCACTGAGTACAGCTGGAGTTTTTTCAGTCGGACTTCATAGGACATATGTTTGAGGCCAGTAATCCTCTTGGTGAGGTACTTTTGTGGTCTTTCCAGCTGTTGGAAGTGTCTTGTGAGGTGCATTCCAAATGGGGCATTGGTACTCTATGATGGGTCTAATGAGTGATGAGTAGAGGGGCACTATAACCTCTTTATTTCTAGATGCGAACCTTTTAGTAATTAGATGGGCTACATAGAAGGATTTCCTAACTACTTTGGCAATATGATTGTCAAAGGAGAGATTACTATCTAACTGGGTCCCCAGATCTCTTATTACCTCTTCTGTATTAAGGGGGCTGCCACCTATGTGGTAATTCGTGGGTGTTTTGTTTTTCCCAAATGGGATGACTATGCATTTTTTGGCATTTAGCTTGAGGCCATGACTTTGACACCAGGTGTCTGCCTCAGTAAGGCCTTTTTGGAGGATGTCTGTGTCAGCCGGAGAGTCAATTATGGCTCCCAGTTTGCAGTCATCAGCGAACTTGGTTAGCCATAGTCCTCCTGTGTTTGCCTGTACTTCTGAGAAGTATATGCCGAACAGTAGGGGTCCTAGGACCAAGTCTTGCGGGACACCACTTGTGACTGGTTTAGTCGGACCTGGAGCCCGCTATTCTTACCGTGCAAGTTCTGTTTGTAAGCCAGTTGGCAACCCATCCCGTGACGTAGGGATTTATGTTCAGGCTGGTGAGTTTTTCTGTAATACCCGAGTGGGGAATGGTGTCCAAAGCCTTTGCGAGGTCAGGGTAAGCTGTGTGAACCACCTTTCCCTCGTCTATGGCCTTGGTGACTGTCTCGAAGAAGTCAACCAGGTTTAGTAGGCATGATCTGCCCTTAACAAAGCCGAACTGGGTCGTGTCAAGTATTTGGAGATTCCCAATGTCTTTGTTAATGAGTTCCATGATGATGCGCTCCATAGCCTTGTAGACCAGGCTAGTCAAGCTTATGGGGTGATAGTTACCAGGGTCAGTTGTGGCCCCTCCTTTGTGGGGAGGAATAACCGTTGGTGTGCACCATTCTATGGGCACGTAGCCTGTGGAGAGGTTGAGGTTGAACAGCGTGTTTATGGGGGGGGGGGGGTTAGTTCGTTCTGTAGTTCATGCAAGACTGACTGTTCATCTCACTGTGTTTGCGTACTTGTTTAAGCTGATGATAGGGTCTCATCAGTCTCTTTCTTAACCTAATCCCTTTTAACATGATCATGTTCATCATAACTTTGTATCCACTGCCTTGCACAGTGATAAGCTGCTGTCACTCATTCAAACATTCTTTAAAAGCTGTTACATCTGCATCTACATCTCATCCATTAAGGTACTTGGGTATTTAAAAGTCCTTAAACTCCTATAAGTAACGTCCAAATCCATGCATTTTTTCCAAAATGAAGACGTTAAAATATATTTCAGAGTAATATGGGCATCAAGTTTGTAAAAAAAAAAAAAAAAAAAAGTGTGGATAAAAATAATTTTTGGACATTACTTTGTGGAGTGACATTAGTATTATAAAAAGTCAATTAGTTGTGTATTTTCGGCTTTTCCCAGTTAGGGGTCGCCACAGCGGAACTCCGGTCCGCTAATGATTGGCAGTAGATTTTTACGTGCTGAGTTGCCGGCCCTGACGCACAACCTTCAACAAAGGTACACCCATTCACGCATGTCTCCACACAGAAGACGCTCTAGCTGAGAATCGAACAGGACAATGTCTTACTGTGAGGCGACAACACTGCCGCAGCACCACCACCGCAAAATCAAAATACATGTGAAAGAAACTGCCTGCAGTATTTTTTTTTTTTTTTTTTTGTTAGATGGCACTAGCTACATTCAGGTCATGTATTAAGAGCTTTGTCACAGAGAATTTTTAAGATTTAGATTATGTAGTAAATGGAGTGACTCAACAGTCAGAATCGGAGAATAATGAGAATTTTTAGAGAGCTAAATTATTCTCATAAAATGATAACACAGGCATATTTAGAAGTATGTGATAGATAAATTATAAGTTATAAATAAGAAAGGGGCAGTTTATAATAAAGAAATTGTATCAGAGAAGTAAATGTATTAATAAGGAGGTGGTGTGTTCTATAGCAGACTATGGGTTTTTGTAAAATGTTATAGAATTTAATATGAAAAAAATGAAATAATCTGAGGGAAGATGAATAGTTTTGGGAGCAAAATTTACAACTTGTTTTTTCTTGTAAGAGAGGGAAAACTATTAGGGTATATTGGTGCTTAGTTCTTTTATTCCGGAGAAAATATTAGTCAATTCAATACCACAGGGTACTTTTCCCATGTGGTATTTGCAATGTTTGTAAGTGTGTAACTATTGAAGTGGGGAACATTTAGGAAATTCTTTTTATTAACACTTTTTTTTTTTTTTTTGTGTAATTCAAAAACAGTAGTATTTGTAATATGTGGCTAGTGTGCATTGTTATATCAGAAAAACAATTAGAAAGTTTAAAGTTAGGTCATAGAAACATATTAATTGTATAAAAACTTGGAGAATCCCATTGCTGAACATAAAAGACAACATAATGGAAATATAAATACATGATTAGAGCTAGTGTACTGTTATAAATGATTTCAAATGTGAGGAACGAAAATAGCGTTGATATTTTAAGCTGAATTAATATTTGTTTATTAAAACCTCCAAGTCTGAATTACAAGTGATGCATTTTTTTGTTTGTTTTTAAGCATTCAGAGGAATGTTTGATTCACTGTTGATTGTTACATGTATAAGTACTGTTTCTTTAAATGTTTTCTATAGGTTCTTATGATTTAATGTTGGTAAGGTAATTTAGCAGTTGTATTAACTGTTTTGTAAATTTGGTACGTTTGTCTTTAAAAGCATGTTGCAGAGGTGCTTGATAGTTTCTTAGTCACGTAAGTGGTTTTTATGTTGCTTGTGGCATCCTTTCAGTCTGGTTCTTCAGGAATGTTCACAGATGAACAGTGGCATTTTTTTAACCATGATAATACATTGATCACAGCTGACCATTTTTAGGCACAGCCTATGGAAGAAAAAAAATTCACATATAGTGCAGTAATGATAGGAAAATACAGCTAAATCTGACAGGTAGTTGGTCTAGGGACCTTTGTCATCTTGTGACCCAATTCAGTAGGTATAGCATGACTGGACAGTTTTGCCAAAAAGAAAAAGAAATTTTTAATTTAGGTTTTTAGCATCAGAGGCTTGTACTTGTATTCCAGGGAATAGTTATTAAAGTAATACATGTAAGGTATAGGCAAGTTTTTTTATCTTTTTTTTTTTTATTTATTTTGTATGTACCAGTGTTGCTGAGTTGATTCAAGGCCCCTTTTCATTCACAACTCAGAAAATTCATACCAAGTATGGAAATAATTTTAATAATGAACTTTCTGCATGTTAAATTAAAAATGAAATCTGGTATACATTAAAGTGCAGTAAATCAACTAAATGATTACTGAAGTAGCTTGATATGACCCAAGCCATTGTGTGTTTTCATACACATTCCTTAGGTAATGGATAATTGTACTGCTTGATAAGTTCACCTGTACCATATCACATTTCCAGCTACACTTCTGCAGACTTGTGGAAAAGATGCATGCGTACATTTGTGGGTGTCATATGTTCCATCATAAATATGTTGTTTATCAAGGTTTTTCTTTTGACTATTTAGCAGTGTTACGGAAAAGTATGCCCTGTTCTGCATGACTTTTTATAGAAATTATTGCTTGAAACATAAATGCATTTTTTTCTTTTACAGACACAAGGAGAAATGAGAAAGAATCATCGTCTGGTAAGTTGTGGAACTTTCATGAGTCATGATTCAAACTGAAAAGCTCTAATTTACTATAAAAGTAAAGCACTGTTGTACCAATACCTTGTTTGATTAAGGAATTTCATGATGCTGAAATATTTTTAGGTATGCACCTGCAGCTTTTTTCCCATTGGTATTCTAGACAATTTTAACCTTATTTGTTTTTCAGGCATTGGACTTTTCATAGTGATGTAATGTTTTAGACATGATTCTGCAAACTTTTTTGGGGTGGTATAGAGGATCTTTCTTGTACATCATTTTGTCAATATAGTTGCAAGTACAAATCCCCTCCAAGCATGCAAAAAAGTAGTCTAGCATACCTAAGGTGTGTGTATAATATATTGATGTTTAAAGTTTGACCTCTTTGGACTTGGCTTAGTGTGCAGTCAGCCTTTTCTGCTGGTCTTTGATAAGTAGCTTCTTTCCACTTGCTACGGTTGTGTAGCATGGAGTTGTTTATTGTAGTATTCACTTTTGCAGCCCTCCTATCCCAGGATATCTTGCGTATAGGTACAGCTGATCAGTCTCGCAGAGAACCCTAGTGCTTTGGCCAAAACCCTCAAATCCAGAAATAGGCATGTAACTGGCATAAAGGTACGTTGGCGATGCCATTGTTGAGCCTTTCTTGCCGTGATTTAGTGGTGGTGTGTATGCTTTCCACAACGCGTATAGTCAATTCAGTCTGCCTTCTTCCAAGGCGAGCCAGATAAATACCACTTAGAGCCTTTTTTCCCTGTCTTTTTCAAATTGTTTGCTTTTCATTATTGATGATGGCTAATTTGGAATCTGATTCTATTTCAGAGAAAGTTTATTGTGATGGTCAGCAATCGTGTTCTGAATGGGAAACAGATTCCACCCAAAAACATCTATAACAAGTGTTTGCTTTGCCTTGGCCTAAAGCATGATGTGATTTCTGTCCACACTGTGCAGCTTTTATCCCAAGGACGATCTGTTACTGACAGAAGTTTCTCAAGTTTACATCCAAAAAATAGGTGTGTGCCAGGTTTCATGAACTTCTAAAAGTTTTTCCTCTAAAGAAGTGGTGCACAAAAAAAGAAGCATTAGAAAACAGTTACACAACTGACAACTCTGGTTTCCATGAGTCCTTTGACCCCATGTGTGGTGCTTTTAGAATCTGCTACTGCGGAGTTGTTTTTTCCTTGAGGCATCTAACTCCTCTGCTTTACAAGCGTCCATGGCTTTGGTTTTTGGTATGTCTTGATAGACCAACATACATCTGGTCCCTACAATAGCCAAAGACCTATCAGCATTGGGGGTGTACATCATAATTTCAGAAGAGGAAGGCAGAATCCCCAGGACTTTTGTTCAAGAGGAGGTGCCTGACAACTACTTTGAAGTCTTGGTTCTCCACTCTCAACTAGAGACCTAAGGACAGTGGTCTGTGATCATGGTAGACACGAAGCACCTACATTAAAAACAGGGGCTGCCTAGCTTGTCTTGGCCCAGTCCCTCTCCCAGGCTTCTTTGCATTGCTTAAGGCTTTGAGCGCAAGTCTTAAAATGCCTGTGCTGAAAACTCATTTGGTGCCTAGAACATCTTCTAAAAAGAGAAAAGTGGATATTCCCTAAGAGGAATCTGACTCCACTGACTGAAGCCAATGATTGGGCTGGTGTGTAAGTTTTCACTGCCTAAGAACTTGGCATCATACACCAAAGATGCCCTATCCTCTGCTTCAAACAAAAACAAACTTTTTTTTTTTTTTGAAAAAGGAACTTGTATATAGCTACTTATAATTATTTTGCTAAGGCACACCTATGGCAGTTATGTATACTAACCACACAGTAACACAACTGCAGAGAAAGGGCAGAAACCACAACTGAAAATTGTTTATGATCTACATTTGCAGCATTGTGTTGTGAAAAAACAAGCATCTTCACTGCAACCGCAGGTCAGATAGCACATGGAAAACAGTCCAAGCTTCCTCATATCCACACCAACTAAACTAATTCACATAGCCTTGTACCACAAGCATTGAACTCTTATTCTGCAAGCAAAAAACAAAACGGAAGAAAGACATTGACAGCAGTTTTAGTTGATGTAACTGATATTTAGTGCATGTAGTCTGACAAAAGTATTTACTGAAAGTAGCAAGGATGAAAATGCATAATTCCCAGTGATACAGCATCACTAAGTCAGCTCGCATTTATCCTGGCTTTTTTCTCAAGCACTTTCACAGTGTTGCATACTGAGTCATTTATTTTGTGGTCATTATGCAAGTATCCATTTCTGCCTATCATGAACTTGGTGATGACAGGATTACGACCTTGCATTTGCTTTTCAGGCTGTTCCCTAAAGGGGTGCTACACTTCTACTCATATTCAGAGATCCCTACTTTGTTCAACAGGCTTCTATGTAGCCCATTCAGTCATGCTGATTTAGCAGCATTCAAGTTCCTTTCCTGGAAGATATATTTTGTATGCCTCACAGGATCTGTGATTTGCAGGATATCATGTGTAAGGATACAGTTTTGTTCTTTCACAGTGATGGGTTGTTGCTTAGGATCCACTGTCACATATTCCCAAAAGTGGCTTCTGACTTCGAACAAAAGGCCTTTTGTTTTCCTGTTTTCATCAGTAAGACAGAAATCAAGGGAGAATGCCATTCACAACAAGGATGCACTCCAAGTCTCTCTCACCTTAAAGATAGGAAATGAGTTAAGGAAGGTCAAATGGCTGTTTTGTCACTCCACTATAGGGTTCGAGTCCTGGCTTGCATTTGATACACAGACCTTTTCAAGGTGGATAGCCAGTTGTGTTATATTTTAAATTCAGGAGGCTCGCCTTATGTTGAAAAATGCTGAGGTAAAATGCTGATGCATTAGAGGCATATCTTCCAGTGTTTGCTTCAAGAAAGCTTTGTAAACGTGTGCTTTGGCCATTTAGTTCTCAGTTGATACTTGCAACAAACATCCCAGTCAACAGGGAACCTAGAAATCTTGCTTCCTTTGGGTATAGCTGTACTTTGGAACTCGACCATCTGATCTTTGGTTTTTGGATTGTCCTCTGCCTTCTTCCACGCTGGTGGATTTATCATTTGGAATTTGACACATTTCTTATCCGAACAAGGAAGAGTCCCTTATGCATGATACAGTAGTAGGCATGCTCATGTATCAGTTATTCGATGTGGAACCCTCATTGGTGAGTCTGTTATCCTCTGCCACCATCACACACTGCTTTGATTGCCCAGTCACCTAATGTGGTTGGAGTTCCCTGTGCTTCTGGCCACGTACATAGTTATATGTCTTGTTAACTTGTAGGTATCAGATTTGTATTTACACATTGACCAGGTTAGTTCCAGTAGAGCACTTGCATCTTTTTAGGGGAAACCTGTGGTGGTCATACTGACTATGGGAAATTTGGCCAGGGCACCAGAGAACTTTCCCTATTTTTTACAATAAGTGCCATGGGATCTTTTACATCCATCTGCAACTTGGGCAGATGGAGCCTTTGTTTAATTGAGATATTGAGACTGCTCTTCATATGATATTGATTAGCTGAAAGTGTGTTCACTCAGTAGTTTGTACAAACTAGTGAACTCAGTGGATAGGTGCGCTCATACTGTCAAACATCTCCATCAGACATGTTTGCAGCCATCTTGGGAACTTCTGAAAAATAAATTGCTGATTTATGATTTGTGGAGGAGATGACCTGAATCATTGACTCTTCAGGGTGGGGGGGGGGTGCATTTGTAGATTTATTGACTGTGGTAGGAAAGTGTATTGGGATTGCATCTAGATCTAGAGATGTTGTCCCCTTTTACTTAGCCAACATTAGACCAGTTATTGAGTATAGTGCCCCCTGTGGCATGACATGTGAAACAACAGGAACACCCACACAGATACCTTACTAAAAGAATACATATGTACAAGGCCTAAAAACATGTCATGCATGAAACTACTCAGAGCCCTGTAATTATACTCTGCATCTACAGACTAATAGTTGGCCTCTGTATGGCGTACAAGGCATCCTCGGATGCAGTACTGATCAATTTACTGCACAGCGACAAGTCAAATGACATCAGAAATACTTGGTCCAGGGATCTAAACCTCTTCTG
This sequence comes from Protopterus annectens, assembly GCF_019279795.1. Lineage (NCBI taxonomy): Eukaryota > Metazoa > Chordata > Ceratodontiformes > Protopteridae > Protopterus > Protopterus annectens. The sequence goes on along the minus strand of NC_056743.1, from coordinate 1,530,320,930 downwards.
CAACAGAATGGTTTGGAGGGACAGGTGTATCTTGCATAAGATACCACTGCTATGGAACAAACTCCCCCATCCACATAAAACAAAGCCCATCCTTGTCCATATTCAAACGCAGCTTGGCTGTATGGATGGGTAATATAAACTTTACCCCAGGACATTCCTCATGTACCGCTAATGGACAGAGGCAGTTTCTAAATGCTTTATCCAAAGCCATAGGTCCTCTCAAATTATCTATGGTATATGTTCCCAGTTATTCTCACTAGGATTAATGCATGATTATCCACCATAGTATGGGTAAGGCCAGTCTAACACCAAACAGGATAGATTAATTCAAATGCAAAAAGGGTAGCTAGCTTAGTACTTGCAAATGAAAGTATGATACCCTTCATACGATGAAGGAATCTTTTAGTTGGGATACTAGAAACATTTTTTAGGCTTAGTCCAGTGATAGAAGGTTCTTGAGCTTGTCTGTTGCAAGACCCCTGGCTGTACCCCCTAGTCCACAGTGTCTTGGATGGCATATTTGCTTATATATTATTGCATCCTGATTCCCTACCCAGAATCCCCAGAAATCCTGATCACTTCAGTAGAGTGCTTGACTCCCACAGATACCTGTATGAAAACCCAGTGGAGGACCCAACTCTGGTTTTCTCTAGAGTCCACCAAGGGATCATCTGAACCTGCTTCCAAGAATCCTTTGGCAGATGATAGGAAGAGTATATTTTCAAACCAGTTTGGCAAAAAGACCTGCACCTCTGCTACCCTGGCCATGAGAGGTCCAAATTGCTAGTTGCATATGCTCAAAATCTTTGAGTGTGTACAGGAAGAAATTAAAACCAAGGCACAGGGAGGTATACAAGACATCAGCCTCCACTAGGACATTCAGGAATTGCAATGATACGCCTCCGTGTCCATACAGCCACTAAAATGTGGCTTATGATGTGTTGAGTGCATCATGCAGAGTGACTACAGTTAAGTCAATTACAAGGATGTATTCCTGGCTGAGCACACAACCCGCATCAGACTATGTAAAAGCTGAGCTTCATAATACTCCACTAGACATGGAGCTTCTTTTTGGGCAGCTGGTTCAGAAGGTATTCAAGAGACATTACCAGAGAGGATAAACAAAGTCAGTAAAGGAATTCTTCCTTTCTTCTACTCTCAAATACAACAGAAACTACCCAAGAAAGCCCTGGTCTTTTCACCTTAAACAGGAAAATGCAACCCCCCCCATGGTTGGAAGTCCCAGGTATGAAAGAAAGTGGCCAACATTGTAGACATGGGAGTCCAAGGACCCAACCCTTGGTAGGGAGCAGTTGTAACTATGCACAGCACCTCCCCCTCCCACAGATCCCATCTCTCAAACCCTTTGTTCCCCAACCTATGTGGAAAGAAAGACTCTTCTTTTCTCAACTACTGAGGAGCAGATGACTCAGGACAAATGAGTACTGCACATCTTAAAAGAGGGGTACTCTTTGCATATCTTGAAAAATACCCCTTCCTAGGCATTCCCTCTCCCCAAACGATTGACAGAGCTGATTTCACCCCTCATAGATGCCCTCTTACAACAAGGTTCCATTCAATCAAGTCCATCAGAAGAGGCAGATATAAGGATTTACTTGTACTGCCTCTTTGTTCCAAGAAGGCAAGGAACATGAAGACCTATCTTGGAACTTTTAAGACTATATTTGTAGTAGTAGTAGTACCCAAATTCAAGATGCTAACCCTGCATACATTTCTACCTCTCATTGTTCATGGTGCATAGATGGTGACACTGGAACTGAAGGACACCTACTTTCACATTCCTGTTTTTTAGAAATAAGAGAAGTTAGTGCTCTTCAAGGAAGGGGGGTCCTGCTTAGAATTTTGTGCTCTGCCATTGGCTTATCTCTTGCACCCAGAGTATTTATCAAATGTCTTTCACCAGTAATTGCATTTTGTAGAACCATGGAGGACATCTACACATATTTAGATGATTGCTTGATGCAGGCAGTATCAACTCCAAAAATATCAAATCACCACAGATTGCTTCCAGAAGTTGGACCTGAACCTGAATGTCCAGAAGTCTCAATTGACACCCAACATCTGGGTTACTTTCCTAGGGGCAGAATTAGACTCTGTTCAACAGAAATCCTTTTTGCCAAAGGACAAGATTGTTCCTCTTAGGATACCTTTACCACAAGTGCAGTCATCAGACCATAACAAGGGAGTTTCTGAGGATGCTGAAGTACATGGCCCCATATAACCCTGTGTCAAAACTCCACATGAGAAGACTGCAGTTATTCCTAAAAAAAAACCCTGCTGGTCCTAACACCCGTAACCCTTGGCAACACATTTCCCTCTCCTTACATGCTTGAAAAGGGAGATTATTTGGTGTGAGAGCATCACTGTGAATCTAGGAGTTACTTTCAAACTTAGAGGCAAATCAGACCCTAACCACAAACAGCTCAGACCTAGCCTAGAGGGGGGCACATTCAGGCAACCTCAGAATCCAAGGGACCAGGGGACAGGCAACAGCACATCAACATAAAAGGAATGATGACAGTAATTGTTGACTATAAAAATATTGAAAGAAAAGTTATCAAGAACAGTAGCTATGGACTGACAATGGAACCTTGATGTGGTATATCAACAAACAATGGGGCACTCATATCTTCAATATCTGTAGATTGACAGTGGAACTATGGCAGGGTAGTACAACTATTATGTCTGCTTCTGTAGTCTCATACATCCCAGGACAGGACAACCTGCTAGCAGACAGTCTGAGCAGTTCCTTCCTTGACCCCGGCTTGAAAATGCTAGAGAGAAATGTTTGTAAATTTGACAGATTGCTTATGCTAGAGTTAGACCTTTTTGCTTCCTCAGTAAACAAGCAGATCATGAAGTCTTGTTCAAGAAACCCTACAGATGGGTGTGGAGAAGAGATGCCGTTTTCGCCTAAACATACCTTTCTTTATGCCTTTCTCCCACAATCCTTCATCCCCAGGGTATTGCAGAAAATGCAAACAGACAGGCCGAGGATGATGCTGGCTTCTCCTTGCAGGTCCAGACAACACTGGTTCTCCCAACTTCTTACCTTCAACCAGGGAGAATCAAAACACTGCCTCAGACCATGGATGACCTAACCCAGAGCTAAGGGTCTGTCATCCATCCCAGCTTCATATTATTTAATCTGACAGCTTGGATGATTGGTTATTGATACTGTCAAGGCAATAATTTTCGGTTGACATATTAGCAATCCTAAAAGAGGCTAGAGAACAAAGTACCAGAAAATCCTATTTAGTAAAAAGAAAAATGTTTTGTATTTGGTGTAAAACGAGGTATTCTATCCACTAGAGCAAAATTAGAAGAGGTCATAAAATACCATTTACACTTGTATAAGGAATACCTATCTTATGCTGGTGGAAAAGTGCATGCCATAGCTATTTCTGCTTACTTACCCATGTCTCCTCCTGCCTTCACTCATCCTCACATGAAGTAGTTTCCAAAAGGTACCTTACACCTCAGGTCCCCCCATGTGAGCTCCTACGCCCACATGGAAAATTACCTTGTCACCCCTTAAATTACTTGAAAAACTGCCCTGTTGCTGGTTCTCACCTCAGACACATCTCCAATCTGCAAGCCCTTATGTGCAGGAAACCTTTTCTTATTTTTACAGGGACAGAGTCACCTTGACAAGTAGCTGCTCCTTTATGCCTAAGGTAGTATCAGAATCGTCCTCGAACCCGGCCGTACACTCCCGTGTTCTGTCCAAATCCAGAGACCAAAGGAGAGAGAATTCAGCAATCACTTGGATGTACCCCAGCAGCTAAAGATTTTCATACTTTATCACTGCAGCAGCCTTTGCTATAATGGTTATATCCTGCCAAGAATATAGCAGCCAGCCATTTACAAAAGCTTCAGGGCACCTTCCACACATTCAAACAGTGAGGCAACTGGAGCAGAGCTGTCTAAAAGACAAATTTATGCGCCAAGCTCTTCATAGCTTTACTGCTGCCAGAGTGTGCTTCTCTGAGGCTTTTAAGGATACTCATTTGGCTCATGCTGTTCTTTGCTGGGAGGATAAGTTCCCTTTGGGGGGGACGACTCCATTTAATAATTTTGCTTATATATTTTCCTCTTCAGGAGAGTGATTTTAAAGCTACGAGTTTGTGTCCCAAGACCGTATTGTACTTTTAAACAGAAGTGCTCTTTTTTTCCTATCAGTTTAAAAGCTATTTAACTGAACACCATTTTTTCCTGTGGTGAAATTGCTTATTTTACTTTGTGGAATTGTCATAACGTTTTTTTAAGTACTTTTTACTGTATTTGTCTGGGTGAAAATGACTTTTTAAAGATTTATTGTTACTAGCATTTGCGGTTTGTTTTCCCAGGGAACAAGCTGACAGTCCCATGGTCTGTCCTCCTCCTAGCCACAAAAAGAAAGGTTAAGTGAACAGCCTTTGCCATCGCAGCAGGCTAGTGATTTGTCTCAGCCGCAAGTGGGGGAGACTGCTGTTGCCATTTGTTGTACCTCAGACCACTCATCTTTTATTTCAAATGCCTCTGGTGTAGCACCCACAGCCACTATGAACCAGGGGTTTTCCACGTCCACTGTTACTCTTTGGGTCCCCTCATTGGACAAGGGAGAGCCACTCTTTGTCAGTCCTGGGAGAGGGAACAAGGAAGGCTTTCCTCTTGTCAGAATGTTGTGCCCATCCCTAAGGAAGCTGCTGTTGCCTCTAACTCTGTTGGTCCCATTTTTCCTGTCAAAAAGAAGCAGAAAACTAAGCATGTATCTACTTGTGACGCCCGTGCCCTGGCCCAGCATTCAAGGAGCCTCAATCCTCACCACTAACACCAGTGAGGGGTTTTTCATATAGGAGGAAATTATAACAAATGCATACAGTAAAGTGCAATTTCCCTTAAGAGCACACAGAGATCAGTCAGTCCGGGGCTGGTTGCTCCCTTTGCTCTCCAGGTGCCCAGTTAGACTCCCCAGTGGCATAGCTATAGGGTCCAGATCTCAGCCTAGTGACTAGCTAAAACCTCCAACACCCTCTCTGTCCAACCAGTGCTTCCTGTACCTGCCCAAGTAGCTCTCACACACACACACACACACACACACTGAGAAGAGTTTATATAACCACACAGACACTCCTGGGGAAGGCTGGTACAGGTTCTCCAGCTGTGGCCCTTTTTCCCAGACTATACGGTAGTACCAGCTGCCACCACCCACTAATATGTATCAGCTACTCAAAGGCCCTTAAAAGGGTGTCCAATTATTACTGTGCAATATTATTATCCAATTGGTAGTATAACTAAACCGTCAAGGCTTATTAGAGTGACTTGGTGTAGGATCACTATATACATGCAGTGTACTCTGAGCTTAACATATTACTACACAAAACAGACACAGTTGAAAGGTTTTAAAATACTTAATAAAAAAATATAAACACAAGACAATATTTCTTACTACACAGTGCTAGTCAGGAGTTCAGAGATCACAGAGAAATACTTAAAATAATTTGGTAGTACAGTTCTGACATCACAGAAAAATCACTTAGTCTAAGCTTTCTAGTTTCTAGCTATTTCTAAGACAAAACACAAGTCTAAGATAAACTTACATATTAGAGCAAAGGCAGCGTGCTGATGAAGTTGGATGGTCAAGGCAAAAATGCTTAATGCTCTCTGATTCTCTCTCTTAAAAATCAAATCCTGGTTCACATTTCATCGTTCTTCACACTTTCCTTGGTTCCCAGGCTAACAGAAACTACATTTACATTCTTCACCTCTGGGCAGAAACCAGAGCAATAAAGGACATTTATGCACGCAAATCAAATTCTGGCCATTAACTCTGGCCTTAAAACAATCACAAGAATTCCTTCATCTAGACTGGCTGGAACCATGTTTACATCAAAGGGTCACAACATGCTTTACTTGGTCAGCAGAGTGCACTGTTACATTGTTTCCCAGTTCCACATGTAACACTATTTTTGCCATTTAAGACACAAGCCTGTGGTTTACATTAATATTTACAGATGACAGAATTATCTCACATTCTCTCTGGCTAGGCTGGCAGCCTTTACCTATCTTCACATACCCCTGCCTACTGCCTAGCAGTTCCACCATGTAGTTAACATCACTTAGTTTTTACCACCTTGTAGGGTTCATACCAAGCTGCTTGCAGCTTGTTGTGTCTGACAGGAATGAGAACCATTACCTGCTGCCCCACAGCATACTCTCTAGCTCGAGCATTCCTGTCATACCACGCCTTTTTCTGTTGGGCTTCTGCCAGGTTCTCCTGGCCAATCCCATGAGTTCCCTGAGCCTTGTCTTGAGGTTTAGGATGTAATCCACAAGAGACTCCTTGTGAGGCTTGCACTCACCTCCCCACTCATCTTGAATTAAATCTAGAGGTCTCCTCACCCTATGCCCATACAGCAACTCAAAAGGAGAAAAACCTGTGGATTCCTGGGGAAACTCTCTAAGCAAACAGATGGGGTAAATATTTGCCCCACTCCCTCTTAAACTGATCTGCAAATGCCCCTAGCATGGACTCGATTGTAGAGTTTAACCTCTCAACAAGACCATTAGTCTGGGGATGGCAGGGGTGGTCTTCATGTGCTTCACCCCACAGGACTTCCACAGACAAGCCAGTAGGTCTGACATGAAATTGGCACATCTGTCAGTCAGTATTTCTTTTGGGAAACCTACCGTGCTGAAAATCAAAGCATTTGCCACCTTCTCTGCCTCAATGGAGGACAAAGCCACTGCCTCAGGGTATCGTGTAGCATACTCTACTACCACTAGGGTATACGTTTTCCCTGTGGAACTTGGGGTACTCAGAGCCCCCATAATATCCATAGCTACCCTCTGAAATGGCTCCTCAATCACAGGCAAAGGCATCAAAGGAGTTCTCACCTAGTCTCCTTCCTTGCCTAACTTTTGGCACTGCTCACAAGTCCTGCAGTACCCTGTTACATCTCTGGAAATTCCAGGCCAATAGAAGTTCTGCATAATACACCTTTTTGTACGTTTTATGGCCATATGACCAGCAAAGGGAATATCATGGTCTGTGGCTAGAAGCGCCAGACTGTAGGCTCTAGGCACTACCAACTGCTGTACTCTCACCATCTAGCCCTCCCTCAGGGGTCCACTCTCTGTATAGTAACCCTTTGTTCCAGTGTACAGATTCCCCCCTTTCCTTGAGAATCAGGTGCCTCCCTAGCTACCTGCCTCAAGCTTTGCAATGTAGGGTCTGAGAGCTGAGCCTGTCCCAGCTCTGTCCTTGCAACCCTCCCCAGCTCCCCTTCCACAGGAAGTCTGGCATCCTCGGACAGTGGTGCCTCACTGTCAGCCTGGGTAGTACTACTCTTCTCTACCTTTACAGTCGCTCTGTCCAAGGGACCATCAGTACCCCGAAGCAGCTGTAGCTCGCCTTCAGTCTCACTACTGCAGGGTAGCTCCCTCCCTGAAGTAACCACCTCATCAGTCCTGGTTGTAAGTATGCAGTCTGTCTGGGTCTCCCCCAGGCTATCAGACCCACATGCTTGTGTCCTAGCCTGACTTCCGTGTAACTGCATAAGCATATGGTACTGCCTCATCCATATCCTTCCCTATCAGGACATCTGCAGGATATTAGTTCAGTACCCCTGTTATCTCAAGACAACCTACTATTGGCATTTTGTCTTTCCCACTTACTGGCTCCCTCACATTTTGTTCCCCACCTTGCCTCAGTGGACACCTGTATGCCACATGGCCCCACTGGTTGCATTCAAAACATTTAGCCCTAGCTCCTGGACATGTACCTGGACTAGTGGCTTCCCCTGTTACTGGCAGATTCTGTTGGGGCAGTCTGTGCTGCCCACCATGGGTTCCTTTAGACCCATGAGCAGTACTGGTGGTCCCCTTCCTGTGCAGGGCTGACCTGCTTCCAGGTATAGATCTCCCTTCTTCCCCAGCTCATCTGAAGTAGCACATTGTCTATCAACTAACCAGATCCTCAAGCAAAGCACTAAGGACTTGATGTTCTTCGTGTTTCACTGTTGCAGTTATCACACTTGGGTTATCTGCCTGCAGGCAGCCCTCAGTTGGCCCGAATACCAGAGTCTTGGGATTTCTGCGTCGGATGTCGTCGCCTCTTCCATGATGTCTGGGGTATAAAATGTGCAGCCGACACCATTACATCAGCTTTTCTTGCCAAGCGGAGCCCGAAGCAGCAGCAGTTCACAAGTGCCAGTCGACCGCTACCTGAAATTTTGGTTAATCGAGTTTCAGACCTGAAGTCTTCTAAAGTCAAGTACCCCATTGGGGATCCTTTTTTCTCGCTCTAACCGATGTCAGAAAAAGTTAACAATTTTCTTGCCTGTGGAAAGCAAATTCCTTACAGAGATTTGCATTCTTACTGTTTAAGCTGCGGTGGTGCAGCAGTAGCATTGTCGCCTCACAGCAAGAAGTTCTCCCCTTTGATTCTTGGCTCGAGCGCCTTCTGGGTGGAGTCTGCATGTCCTCACTGCGATCGAGTGGCATTCGAAAGACATGCGTGAATGGGCGTGTCTTCATTGAAGGTTGGCCATGGAGCTGGCACCTCGGCACCGTAAAAATCTGCTGCCAATCATTAGCGGACCGGAGTTCTGCTGTGGCAATCCCTAACTGGGAAAAGCCGAAAGACGAACTGCGTCACCTTAGGCCCAAACCATGACCTTCCTCGCTGTCAGTTTTGTGCCCTGTTCAACACCCAAACTATTCGTCGTCGGGCTATCTTTGTCACTAAATTCTTTCACTCTTGTTATCTGTATTCCGAAATGGCTTTGATAAGCCATCCGACTACCGATCTTCCGAAAAAACGTAAGGATAAAGATAGAGAGGCTGCATAGATCCAAAACTGCCGACGATGCTTCTGTTAAGCTATTCGCCAGTCCGTTGGTACTCAGTGAGGTGCTTTCGCAGCCCCCGATACCCACTAGTACAGATTCGCAGGCCTCTACTGAGACCCATTTGGAGTCCAGTAGGCCGCGAGATGCTCATTCAACTATGGAACCTGCAGATGTCTCTACCTTGGATGGGTCCGGAGCTGCTGTGCAGGCACTGGCTTCTGAGGGTGTATTCAGACCTTCTGATGTTCGTATTAAACAGACTACTTTGTTTCTGACTAAAACTAATGAATTTTTCAGGCCCAGAGTTCGCACTATGTCTAGGAAACTGTTGACCAAAACGCATTCTCAAGCTCTCATGCCACAGAAACAAATGCCTAGAATGGCTGAAGACCTTATTACTTTAATCAGGGGAAGCCAGCCTTCCCCCTCTAAAAGACAAAGAATGGTTTTTCCTTCTGATTCTTCAGATCATGAATCTGACTGATGACTCTGATCCCTCTGATTACCAGGACATACTCTTATCTACCTATGAGGATTCAGATGCAGAGGATTCCATCCTCTCTGCCCCCCCCCCCAAAAAAAGAGCCTTTCTTTTGGTGAAAACCAGCATACTCTCAGAGAACATTTCTACTAAGAGTGCCAGGGCTACCCACAGTCCAAAAAGAGACTTGGGGAATTTTTAAACTTGCCTCAGCACAGACCCCTAGGTATCCCCCTGTTCTGGAAATTGTAGATGATGCCTTCAAGGAATCTAGTCTTGCCCCTGATACTTTGCCACCAGCTCCTAGAAAGCCTGACAAGTACTACAGAGTACCTGACTCTCTCAAATTTCTTTTCAGAAATCCCACTGCTCATCCAGAGAGCATTTCCCAGGGACCTAAAGGTGTTAAGGGTACTACAGCCAAAAACCCTTCCCCTTCGGACAGGGATTCTAGGACTTTAGAGAGATGGGAGAAGAAGGTATATACCTCTGCAACTCTTGCTATCATGTCTTTAAATTGCCGTTTCACATGTTAAAATGCCAACAGCATATTATGGAACTAATTAAACAAAAAAGTGATGTTGATTCCTGATTGTGCAGAAAATAAAGATGTACAAGAGTTAATGCATTCTGCAAACCAAGTTGGAAAACATACTTTGCAGTGTGGTATTGATGCCTTAGAAGCATCTTGCAGGGCTGCTGTCACTGGGTCTGTTCTGAGAAGGTATGCTTGGCTGAAGGAACAAATCTTGCCAGACCATGTCAAAGCAAAACTACTAGATGCTTCATTAAACTAAGAACGTTTGTTTGGCACAAAAGCAGAAGTTCTTAAAACGATGGAGGAAAAAGCTAAATCTATGCAAACTGTTAGATTTCCTACAGGTACAGCCACCTAGATTCAGTAGGCATTAGCCCTCAAAGAATTGGTCATTTCTAGCCCCCCCCCCCCAGACCTTCTCAGTTCAAACCCAGGGGCAACAGACCACCAAGAATACAGTCTCAGGGTATGCACAGATCTAAACAATGGAGTGCTCCCACCTCAGAAACAGGGAATGGTAAGCCACCCACTTATGGAAACAATTCACAATGACTTGCCCTTCACCCTTCCCAGACATGCCCAAGTACTGGCTCCCCTAGGAGGAAAACTCACCTTGCATGCAAAAAACTGGGAGTACATTACCCAGGACAGATGGGTCTTAAACATATCTCAGGGATACAGATTCTACTTCCACTCTCTGCCAACCCCAAGTGGATTGCCAGACCTTCCCCCAAACCAGTGGGCAGAGGCCCAAAAGCAAGTACTTTCTCTTTTCACTATCAGGGCTATTCAACCTGTTCCAGTAGAGTTAAGGGGACAAGGTTTCTACTCCATACTGTTTCTGGTACCCAGAAAAGAAAACTCATAGCGCCCTATCCTGGATCTGTCAGTTCTCAACACCTTCCTGGTGGTACCAAAATTCAAAATGCTTACACTCCAATAGCTGCTTCCTCTGCCTAGCCAAGGACTCTGGCTGGTCACCCTAGACTTAAAAGAAGCTTATCTGCACATTCCCATAAGGGAATCCTACAGGAAATATCTACGTTTCAGGGCAGGCTCTATGCACCATCAGTTCTCTGCACTTCCCTTTGGCTTAGCTGCTGCACCCAGGGTATTCACAAAGTGCCTGGCTCCCGCCATTGCATATTGCAGGCAGAGAAAAATTAAAATCTACCCATACTTGGACTTGCCTGATTCAGGTGGACAGTCAGGAACTGCTACTACAGCACCTGACATTTGTAAAGAGACTCCTAACTTCTCTGGGGTATGCCAAGAAAGAAATCACATCTGGTACCCAGCCAAAAAATTGTATTCCTGGGAGCAAGCTTTAACGCAACTTCCCAGATGGCATTCCTCACTCCAGAAAAGCAGGTTTATTTGACAAATTACTTCAAACTTCTTGCTAACCAAACCCAGCTATCTGCAAGAAAAATACTGCAAGCCCTATGGTTCATGGTGTCATGCATTCTCCTAATTCCATATGCAAGACTGCATATGAGGAAACTTCATTGGTACTTAAGTCTCTGGTGTCAACATTCCCAGGACCTGGAAACAGCAATTCCTATCATTCCTCGCCTAAAGACAGAGTTCCTTTGGTGGGCAGAGGCCTGCTACCACAACGAGGGACTCCCTTTCTCTCTAACCCCCGCCCAAACCCTGACAACAGACACATCAGACTGTGCATGGGGGGCTCATATGGCAGGCAAGTGCATTCAAGGCAAATGGAGACCAGGACAAATGCACCTGCATATCAATCAAAAAGAAATGTTAGCTGTACAGAATGCACTGACAGCCTTCAAATACCTTATCCTTCCAGGACAACTCGTGATAAAGACGGACAAACACCACAGTTATGTGGTACATAAGCAGGAGGGAACTCATTCCTACCCACTCTGCAGGTTAGCCATGACTCTGTGGAACACAGCCTTGAGCAATCAAGTGCACCTGCAAGCTCATTTCCTGCCAGGCAAAGAAAATTCACTGGCAGACTAAGGAGAAATCTAACAGACCCACACGAGTGGAAACTGGAACCCATCTCATTCAAACTTCTAATCCACAGGTGGGGAACACCAAAGGGGGACCTCTTTGCTTCCCCCCAAAACCATCAATTGAGCAAATTTTGCACCAAAACTCCCTGCAGCCAAGCATGGAAAGTGGATGCCCTTTCCTTTTCATGGGAAAACTTCTCAATCTATGCCTTTCCCCTTCTGCCCCTCCTCTCAAAACTACTACTCAAGATCAAGCAGAACAGGCCAAGGACAATCCTGATTGCACCAGACTGGCCACACCAGCACTGGTACCCACTTTTACGCAGTCTGACAGCTGCCTCCCTGGCATCTACATCAGACCCCCTCTCTGCTGTCCCAGCAGGAGGGCCAGATTTTGCATCCTCAGCTGCAAACCCTGAACCTAGCAGCCTGGCTTATTCCCTGAATACATCACCAGCAACCCTAAGCAAACAGGTGCTGGATGTCATCCTTGAGGCCAGGCAGCCTAGTACTAGGAAATCCTATTCAGATAAGTGGAAAAGATATTGTTCTTGGTGCTACTCTCGGGGAAAAGACACAACTGTGTCTGCCTTACCTCAAATCCTAGATTATCTAGCAGAGGTGCTCCACAAAGGCCTATCCTTCTTTTCAGTTAAGATTCATGCCTGTGCCATCTCAGTTCCATTACAACACTGAGCCACCCCTCGTTTCTTATCCTCTGGTCAAACAGTTCATGAGAGGGGCTAAATATTTAAGACCCCCGAGGAGAGCTCCCACTTTTGCCTGGGACCTTAACTTTGTACTAGAGAAGCTCACGCTTCCCCCCTTTGAGCCTGCCACTACAGCAGAGTTAAAATTCCTCTCTTGGAAAACTGCCTTACTTCTAGCCATCACTTCAGCAAGAAGATTGTCTAATTGCTGGCCCTTATGGCTGTGGAACCCTTCATTATCTTCCATGCGGACAGGGTTTCCCTCAGGACCCACCTTTTTTCCTAATTCTCAGAATAACAGGGAAAGGATCCTGCACTCCTTGGACGTGCATGGACAGCTTAGGTTCTACCTTGACAGGACTAAACCTTTCAGAAAATCTGACCAGCTGCTAGTCAGCTTTGCTTCAGGGGCAGAGGGGAAGGCGATTTCAAAGCAAACCATCTCCAAATGGGTAGCACACTGCATCCATTTCTGCTACAAACACCATGGAAAACCTACCCCACAGGGGATCAGAACCCATTCCACTAGGGCTACCTCAACCTCTACAGCATTTCTCAGGGGTGTCCCTACTGGGGGCATCCTGGAAGCTGCAACCTGGAGTTTTGTACACACCTTCACCAAGCATTACCACTTAACTATCTTTTCTAAATCCAGAGCTGGATTTGCTACAGCAGTCTTACAAGGCCTGCTAGCCAGCCCTAATACTTATTGACTGTCTCCACCCTTCCTCAGCTGTGGGAATCAACCCAAGTGTGATGACTGCAACAGTGAAACACGAAGAACATAGTACAGTTGTGTACACTTACCATAAATGTAGATGTCAGAGTGTATTCACTGTTGCAGTCCTGGTTACCCTCCCTCCAGCCCCCTGACTTATCTATACTTTCTACCTATTCTATTTTTTGGCCATATCGTATGGCAATGGTATTTACTTTTTACTGGAGGTGTTCCACACCATCTAATTGCTTCCAATTTTGTGGGCTCCTGACATCTGGGGCAAGAAAAACTGATATAATGACGTCAGTTGCATGTTTTATACCCCTAATGTCATGGAAGAGGCGACAGCATCCGACGCAGAAATCCCAAGACACTGGTATTCGGGCCGACTGAGAGCTACCTGCAGGCAGATAACCCAAGTGTGATGACTGCAACAGTGAATACACTCTAACATCTACATTTATGGTAAGTGTACACAGCTGTACTTTCCCTCACCAAAAGGTCTGCCAGCCCTTCAAAAGTGGTGACCTGGCATCCCACTCACCCACCTATGGAAATAAGTGCTCAGTTCAGCAACATATTCACACACACTTTCATCTGCTTTGCGTGTATGTTCACAAAACCTTTTCCTATACGTTTCAGGTGTTGGCTTAAACAATTCTAACAAGTGATTTTTAACAGCAGTATAATCAAAACATGCGATGTCAGACATTTTTGACAAGGAGTAAGGGGGTCAGGAACCGTACCCAAAGCCTTTGGCCAACACTATACTGTTTACATACCCTCTCAAACATATGAATGAAACTATCAAAATTATCCCCCTCTTTAAACTGTGGAAGGAATTTACTGACCTTTTGTGCTTCTGGGGTCCAGTTACTCCCTTCCCCATTACCTCCATGACTCTGGCAAAGAGTCAGCATTTCCCTCTCATGCCTCCTCTACCACTCCTTTTCCTCAGCTTCTATCTCCGAACGCTTGGCCTCCAACTGAAGTCTCTCTAGCTCCAGATGGATTTTTAAGTCCTCTGCAGTATGGTTGAACTATCCATTCTCCGAGGGTATTATATCTCCACTGCCCATCTGATTGTCCTTCTGGTTGCTTTTTTCTGATGCAGCTGTAACCAAGGCTGCCATCAGGTCTGCTTTAGTCAGGTTTCCATGCACCAGTCCCCTAGCCTGGCACATCTCCGCCATCTGGCTCCTTTGTGTGTGTGACTATGTTGCTACTTCAAGAACTATGGTTTCTGGTACTTTATGGAGGAGGCTTGCATGACTATTTTCAGGTCCTCCCAGATGATGATAAAATGAGATTTTAAATTCTCCTTTGGATAGAAATTTAGTTTTGGCCCCTCTGTTTCAGAGGTGATCAAAAAGTGTGGTGAAAGAGTTAATACAGGGCATCTCTAAGATTTTCATCCCTCTTTTTCCACTTTTTCAAAAGGATTCTATAACTCCTCATCCAGTTTAGGTAAGAAGCAAAATACATTCTCAACAAAATGCAGAAAAACAGATGCTTAACAAGAAATGAGAAAGAGGTTCCAAGAAGAATTATGGAGACTGCCTAAACCAAGGACAAGCCCACTAAGTAAGAATGACTGAGACTTTGTTCCCTTCTCTCACTGACATCCTCTTTTGTCTTCCAGAAAGTCTGAATCCCCAGTCATCAAGGTTGCAGATAGCAGTGGATCAGAAGGTGACCTTGAAGGGTCGCTTTAAGTACAGTACTAAAGGGGTGGTGTCTATAGCTAAATGCCAACAATGCCCCTCTTTATGTGGGTAAAACCAAGACAAAAATAATGTATTTATGAACACCTACATGATATTGCGAAGTGTAAAGATACTAATGCCCTATATAAACATATTGATGTTTCCCTCACATTATTTTTTATTCTTTATTGTGGAAAGCAGGAGAGGGTTGCTAGAAACTTTGGGGGGGGGGCATGGAGCAAAATGTTAGAAAAGAGGGAATTGTACTGGAAGATTGTTTTGAATGTATACAAATTCCATGGACTTAATGAACAGGTTTCAGTAGCTTGTATTTTAAAACTGCATGCCCTTTCTAACAAGTGGATGGTTAAATCTGTTGTGTAAACTATTTTATTTAGTTCAGTATGGAGATATCTTTATTTTAAATGAATTTGTGCACCTGGTAGAATGAACTGATTGTTAATTTTCATTAGTTGATTTGTATCATGTGCCTTTTGGTTGTGTTTAAAAAGAATGCGACTAAAATGTTTTTATACTTGTTCTGAAGAAGTTTCTGTTCTAGTGACAAAACTGTTGTGTATGGATTAAATTTTATTTGGACTGACTTGTTTTACTCATTATATATAGATCAGTGAAGTGAATGTTATAGTTAGAAATTGTACGAAAATATGTTGATGCTTATGAGCAATCTTTGTGAACATGGATTATTTAAATAAAAAGATGCAAAGCTAAACAAAAATATGAAGTGGGGGAGTACTGAAAAATAACTCCTTGTTAATCATGTAACACTGCCTGTTGATTTAATGTTCAATTTTAACTGCTGCTGCCTAGTTATTTTAACCTTTTTTACACCTTACTTTGTTTTTATTTGGTATGCTTAATAGTGAAATAGTATTTGAAACACATTTTAAGATTTTGCAGCAGTCCAAGGTTGTCACCTTACTTTGCTTGAAGGTGTTGCACAAATATTGAGAAGTGCACACAACTTTGTTGTAATTTGTTCCTAGACTGAATTTAAGGTTTTCTTTGTTAAATTTAGAAAGTGGGATTTTTTAACCAGCAGTATGCTGACCAGCTAAACATGGAAGAGAGCGCAACTGAATACCTGATGAGGAACTTCAATCTACCCTATCAGGACAGTCGGAAATGCTTGGGACGCTTTGGATTGGAAAGCCATGCACACACTATCCAAATCAGCAAACTGTCAGGTACTGAGCTAATACAGAGCATGCGCAGGCTTGAGCAATGTTACTTCAGTCGTCTTTGTGATGACTTTTTTATCCCAACAGGTCCTGCTTGTTCATTTGAACATCCTTCCACTATGTATACTTCTAATGGGTTCGCAAAAAGTTCAGTTTTGCACAGCTGTCTCTCTCCTTACCCAGCTGGGAGGGTATTCTTTTCTTCTCTGTTTTCCATTATTAAAGCACTATGGCTGAGAAGCCTAAAGGGTTTAAAAAATACACTTCCTATGGGCACAAAATTCCAAATTCTGATGCCCACAAGAGAGTGCGTTTATTGTCTAGGAGCAGCACATCTGGCTACGAACTGTAGTCTAGGGCTATTGCAGACAGGAGAAATAAGTTAGTCCTCAAAGGGTTATTACCTCCCTCCTCTGGGGCTCAAACCCCAAGCAAAATCATCCAAGGCTGCATTGAAGCGTAGAAAACTATCTCCACCTAAGTCTCCAAAGGCTTCATCTTCCTCTGAGCTTCCACAAAAAATATCATTGGATCCCACTTTGTCAGATTCGAAGAGAAAAAAATTCAGATCCTAAGGCTTTGGTTCTGACAGTTATATCAGGCAGTCATACTGCTCAACCTTTGGATCCAAAACCATCAGATCTGACTTCTGGTACTTCTCATATTTGGAGAACTTGCTCACCAAAGTTTGTCAGCCCTATTTCTCTTCAGCTCCATTGTCCACTCATGCAGACTCTGAGGAAACATGCCAGACCTCAGTCCACTGCCTCATCTGTTTGGTCCTCCACGAGTCTTTCTGAAGCTGATGTGGATAGGATGATGAGAATGTTCCTCAGAGCTCAGATCCAGATAGGGGTTATATCTGCAAACATCTCTCATCAGATCTGTAAGCTTTCCTGCTACCTCCCATACAGTTGTATCTCCTTCTCTGATCCATCCTTAAGTTTCGGAATCCTAGGATCCAAGATTTCCAATTATGCCAGTGTTTGAGCTGAAGAGAATTACATCTTCGACCCTGACTGTTTCCCTGACCAGTTATGTTCCTGTTCCCTCAGATTGGGATAAGTCTGTGAGCCAAAGCATCAGCATCTGATCTGTGGGACTGGTTCTCCTCCAATGATGTTGGATATGTCTTTGCCCCTCTGAGCCTCTGTGCTAGACAGTTTGGGTCCATCTCCCTCCTCGAGGCACAGATACAGATAAAGTTGTGGTTTGCCTGCTTTGTAAGTGTTGGCTCCAGTGTGGCCAGCCATGGCTTCTCCTGGTCTATTCTTCTCAGCTGCTACACTTTATGGTTCCAAGCTCTGATCCCATCAGATTTACTCCACAGGGACAGCCAGTACCATCTAACATCCAGACAGTTTAGAGGAACTTACCCCGCTCTTTGGACACCTCTCCAGAGCATCTCACTGAGAAGGTTCACAGAATATAAAAAGCGGCACATAAATTCCCCCATTGGAATCTCTCACCAAAGGGGAAGGGTTCCATGGATCACCATCTGATATCTCATTTGGGGATATTTTGGAGATCTTTAAGCAGAAAGGTGGTTGATCCTCAGATATTCCTTTCCCTAAGTAATCAGTACTTTTGGTGCTGGCCTATCTACGTCTTGGGTGATTTCCACCAGCCAATGAGCTTATCAACCTAGTCTCTTGACTGACATGGAAAGAACTGGATTTTATTGAAACAATCCCACATCTTCCAGACCAAATTTTATCTCCTTTGAAAGGTCAGTCCCATTAAGCAAAGAAGTCCCTGTTGATGCAGTGGTTGTGGTAGCTGTCACCAAGAAGGAGCTAGCAGAACAGAGCTCCTCTCTCCATCCCCCCAACAGAGAGTCCAGGGTATTGAACAGATTTGGAAAGCATGTGTTTGCTTCAGCGAGTGAAGTCCCTGAACTGTTTGGTGCACTTTACAAGACTGCAGAGGGTTTTGACCAAGGAACACTCAATCTGTCTTGAAGTCTACAGAAGATTACAAAAGATATAATCCTTGCAGCTGACCACTCTTTATTTCCAATACATCCATGAGGTTGATTTCTCATACAGCAGAAGGTTGGCCACTGTTTCAGGCATTGCTGTGAGGAGACATGCTGGATGCAGTTATGCAATTTTGTGGAGTTCTTTGAGTCTTCTTTCATAAATGCTCCTTTTAATGGAACATCCTTGTTTGGCCCTTCTGTGAAAGAAACACTTCTGCAGTGAACAGGAAGGAAAGACGGTCTGCCATAGGGATTCGCTTTTCTACCCCTCAACAATTCTTTTCAAGGAATCAGAGGAGGCAAGAAAATCTTCCATTAATCCTGGAGATCTTTCCAGTATTCATGGTGAGACAACTCCCTCAGAGGCAGAGCAGGGAGTTCAAATGGAAGATGCCACCCTCACAAAAGATGAGGCCCATGAAATCAGGGTTTACGAAATTCCTTTCTGAATAGACCCTTTCAGCACTCCTGAAGGGCTGCCTGATTGCTTGCCTGTGGAGGCAGTCAGGGGACATTTGTCCTTGCACCCATACACCTGGGCTGCTATAACAAAATATTCTTGGGTGCTAAAAATAACCAGAGGTTACTTTTATTCCATATTCCCAAATGTCCACTTCCATAAGAAGAAAGCTTCCCGATTTTCCATCCAGTCAGATAGAAGCTGAGGCTTATGAAATTCAGAAGCTGGTGGCTGAGTCAACCAGGAGGTCCTACCAAACTAGAGAGGATTCGGAACTTACTCAAGGTTCTTTTTAGTACCAAAAAAGACAAGGAGCCTGAGACCAGTTTTGGATCTAAGCATTCTGAGCCAATATGTGAGGAAATCAAAGTTCTGAATGGCCACAGTTCAGTCCAGTCTACCTCTTTTACAGAAGGTAGATTTGATGTGCTCACTCAATCTTCAGGATGCATACTATCACATCAAAATAAATCGATGCTCCAGAAGGCACTTGCGCTTTCAGTTGGGAGCCAGTCACTATCAGTTCAGAACCCTGCCCTTTGGACTCACCACAGCCCCCAGGGTTGTTTGCCAGGTGTATGGCAGTGGTAACAGTTCATCTAAGACAGCAAGGATTCCAAGTGTTTCCATACTTAGATGACTGGCTCCTCACCACCCCAACCAGGCATCTCCTAGAACAGTCCAGGAATTATTTGCTCCAAATTTGCCAGTCACTAGGCATTACAGTCATCATTTCCAAATCCAAACTGCTACAGAATCTGGAGTTCATTGGTGCTCGTCTAAATACATTAAGTCAAATTACTTCTCTCCCTCATTGTATACGTACAATCAAGTCACAAGTGCTTCATACTTTTTCTCATCCTGCTCCTCCTGCAGTACTTGTCCTTCAGGCCCTAGGTTCAATGGTAGCATCTGTAGTATTAGTCCAATTAGGACATTACTATACGAGTGTTCTTCAGTGGACTGTAGCTGTATAGTGGTCTGTTCTTCGACAGCCCCTATGCTTCCCAATCAAATTTACTGTGTATGCAAAAACCATATTTGCTGGTGGATCCAGTTGGATGACATTTACATAGGCCCGCCTATTCATTCGGTCTCTCCCAGTAGCCACAGTGACCACAGATGCCTCCCAACTGGGGTGGGGGCTTTTCTTGGGAAGGACGGTCCAAGGCACATGGTCCCCCCAAGATGACCAATTCGGATATCAATGCCCATTGCAGACATTTCAAGATTTCCCCCTCTAGTGACTGTTCCAGTTCAAACCGACAGCATGTCTGTGGTCTGGTATATCAACAGAAAGCGGGAACTTGATCCCCCCCACCCTCTGCCAAGAAGCATGAGAGTGTTGCAATGGGAGACCTCCTTCAACCGCTTTCTAGTAGCAATGCACATTCCACCGAACTCCAGCATACTAGCAGGCAAACTTAGATCCATTCGGATGCTTCATGAGTGGTGTCTCAGTCAGCAGTGGAGAAAACTTTCTGTTATTGGGGCCAACCTTGCTGCGACCTTTTTGCGTCTTCCCACAACAACAAATGCAGCAAGTACTTTACCCTGACCCCCCCCCCCGGGGGGGGGGTCCACCGAAAGATGCTGTAGTCCATATTTGGCCCTCTGCTGTCCTCTACACCTATCCACAGAAAGCCAGTTGGTTGAAAAGCTCTGTTATCCTCATAGCTCGCATTTGGCCACTGCAGGTCTGGTTCCCCTTCTTTTAGTCTTGTTGTCTTTATTCTACTTGGATACTGAACCCCAGTCCAGACCTTCTGTCACATCCCTCAGGGATAAAACATCTCAATATTACAGTCCTCAAATTAACCACATGGTTTCTCCAGTTCCGTTAATAGCTAGACAGCCCAGGCTTTCTTCTGTGGTTCGTGATATACTTTTGTCCTCACAGAAGGATTTCACTAGGAGTATTTACAAGAATAAATGGAAAAGATGCTCAGTCTGGGCCCTGAAAAATGACATTGATCATTTTGCAGCCCATATTTCTTCTGTGCTGGTGTTTTTAGCTTCTATTTTTAAAGAAAGTCCTAGTTTTTCCACAGTCAAAGAACAGGTGGCAGCCATATCAGATTTTCACTCAGGAGGCGATGCTTCTTGCTTGGCTGCTTCTAAGTTGTGTAAGGCTTTTCTAAAGGGCACCTTCTTGCTCAGACCCCCAGTGAAGGATCTGTCCACTCTTTGGGATTTAACAGTAGTACTTCAAGGCTTAACTTAATAACTCTTTCAACCTTCAGCAAAAACTGACTTAAAATGTCTGTCTTGAAAAATAGCCTTTTTAGCTGCTATTACATCTGCTAAAAATGATTTCCTAACTCCAGGTTCTTTCATCAAAAACCCCTTAAATTGTTTTTCATAAACACAGAGTTATCTTATGAGCCAGTCATTCTTTCCTACCAAAAGTAGCTTCTGAATCAAATATAAATCAAACCATTCACTTACCAGTCTTCTTTCCCAAGCTTTCAAACCAGGGAAAATACAAACTATATCTTTTAGATGTACATAGACAACTATGTTTCTATTTGCACAGAACAAGCTATTTCAGAAAAAGAAACAGCTGATGTTCTTTGTGTTTCAATGTTGCAATTATCATCTGTGGGTTATCCCTGCTGTGGTAGCCCTCAGTCGCCCCGAATACCAGAGTCAGTGTTTTTGTGCACTGGCTGCCGTCTCCTCTAGTCTGATGTCAGGTCGGCAGTGTTCTAAAGCAAGGCAGCCGACATAATTACATCAGTCTTTCTTACCGTGGAGCCCGTAGCAGAAGCAGTTCACACGAGTGCCGGATGTCCTTCAAGGATGCATCTGCAGTCCTTGCATATGGGTTGTCCTGCCTCAGGCAGCCCTTCGGTCGGCCGGATTCCAAAGTCTGGGTCTGGCGTCGGCTGATGTCGCCCTTTTCCCCGATGTCAGAGCGCCTGGGGTATAAAAGCGTCAGCCGACGCCATCTTCCTCCGTCTTTCTTGCCGCGAGGTGCCCGAAGCAGAAGCAGTTTGCAAGTGCCGGTTGGCCAGCTGCTGTGATTTCAGCTACCGAAGTCTTCAAAAAAGCTAAGTACCCCGTTGGGGACTCTTTCTTGCCTCAGCCGATGTCAGATCAAACGGTTAAAGTTAATAATTGTTTATCTTGTGGGAAACAAATACCTCATAAGGATTTCCACTCTTGCTGCTTACTCTGCCTAGGCCCAGACCACGACGTCTCGGCCTGTTCAGCCTGTGCTTCCTTCAATAAACGCACTCTTAGGCGTCGGGCAGAGTTTGCAGAGGAATTTTTTGGGGAAAATTTCTGTTATATCATGCCATCGGAGCTTCCGACAGCTCATTTACCCAAAAAACGAAAGGATAAGGACCGACACACGCGGTCCGCGGTTTCGGCCGACTCCACGCCTAGGCCTACCGCGAGTGTCTCGGTCTCTACTGAAGCTGAATCTCTACCGCTTCCGACCGACGACACCGCACAGCCAGTAACTTTGGTACCGGAGGCCATCACTGGGTCGGTCATAGAATTTCCGTCTGAAACCGGTGCTCAGGAAATATCCGACACCATTTCTGTTGATAAAACTACTCCAGCACGTGGGGCAGCCAGGCCTCCTGTATCCATGTCCATTAAGGCCTTTACACGGGCTAAAGCTGCTAAACAGCCAAAATCTCTCCCTCCCAAGGCTATTCCTCAGGGATCCACTACCGGTTCACACATTTTAAGTTTGGCTGAAGACCTTATTTCCTTAATCAGGGGCTCTCAGCCACATCCAGACAGGGGCTCTCAACCACCTCCAGGCAAAAGGCCCAGGGTTGAGAAGACAGATCCCCAGTCTTCTGATGAGGCCTCAGATGACTCTGCCCTTTCAGACTACCAGGAGGAGGCCCTTCCGGCCTACCAGGATTCTGATGCAGAGGAATCTATTCCCTCGGCCTCCCCCCCCCTGAAGAGTTTTCCTTTGGGGAGACCCTTCACTCTATGAGAGAGCATTTCAAATGGCAAGGCCAGGAATTCTCTGATTCCAGGAAGAGGTTAAGGACTTTTCTACATTTACCTCAGCATAGACCTTTGGCTATTCCTCCTGTTTTAAGTGTTATAGAAGATGTGTACTCTGAGTCTAGTATTTCCCCTGACTCCCTTCCTCCGGCTCCTGTCAAACCTGACTGGTACTACAGGGTCCCGGACTCACATCTATACCTTTACAAGGGCCACTCTGCTTTCCCAGAAACTATTTCCCAGGTCCCTAAAGGGGTTACAACCACCACTGCCAAGAATCCACTTCCTTCTGAAAGGGAATCCAGGGCTTTAGAGAGATGGGGTAAAAAAGTGTATACTACTTCCACTCTTTCTATGAGAGCATTAAATTGTCAACTCCATATGATACAGTATCAAGAGTATCTGTTAGATGAATTGCATAAAAAACTATCCTCGCCTGAACCCCTAGAGCGCAAGGAGCTTCAGGATCTGGTGCATAATTCTCAACAGGTTAGCAACCATTTCTTACAGTGTGGTTATGATGCATTGGAAGCTTCATGTAGGTCAGCAATGACAGGTGCAGTCATATGTAGGCATGCTTGGCTGAAGGAACAAACACTGCCAGATCATGTTAAAGCAAAGCTTCTGGATGCACCACTGGAAAAACAAAAGTTATTTGGTTCCACGGCTCAAGAGGTCTTAAAGAAATTTGAGGAAAAGGCTAAATCAGTACAAACAGTCAAAGATTTTCTCCAGGTCCAACCACCAAGATTCAACAGAAATTGGCCTTCTAAGAATTGGTCCTTTCCAGACACAGACAGATTTCAAAGAGGCAAAAACAGGCGTGCCAGAGGTGGAGGGCAAGCTCGAGGCTCCTACAGAGGACGCCAATGGCAGCCTCCTAACCAGAGAGGTAGTGCAGGACCTACAACTACTGTGCAAGGACAAACTCAATGACTTGACTTTGACTTCGCCAACCAGGGCTCAATTGGAAGCACCTTTGGGCAGAAAGCTATCTTTATTCTCAGAAAATTGGCACAGTATTACAAAAGACAAAGGATACATATTCCATTTTCATACATTACCAAAAAGACAAGGCATGCCAAACCTGCCACCAAATCAAAGGGCAGAGGATTTCAAGCAAATTTCCAAACTACTACAAATGAAGGCAATAGAAAAGGTTCCTTACACAGAACAAGGCCAAGGATTTTATTCCAGACTATTCCTTGTTCCAAGAAAAGAAAATTCTATTCTGGACTTGTCCACACTGAATACTTATCTCATCGTGCCAAAATTCAAAATGCTGACCTTACAGCAACTCCTTCCCATGCTGGGCAAGGGGTCCTGGCTGGTAACTCTAGACCTCAAGGAGGTATACCTGCATGTCCCTATCAGACAAAGTTGCAGAAGACACCTCAGATTTCTTGCAGGTTCAGAGCATTATCAATTCTCAGCATTGCCCTTTGGCTTATCTACTGCGCCCAGAGTATTCACAAAATGCCTGACATCAGTAATTGCACATTGCAGACTTCAGGGGATTCAAATATACCCATACCTGGACGACTGCCTTATACAAGCGGACAGCCAACAAACATTGGTAAAACACTTGAACTATGCCATCCGCCTACTACAGGCCTTGGGATACACAGTCAACATTCAGAAATCAAGACTTGTTCCATCCCAACGAATAATTTTTCTGGGTGCAAAGCTGGATACAAACACCCAAATGGCTTTTCTCACAGAAGAAAAACAAGAACAATTACCGGATTGTTTCAGAAATCTGACAACACAAACCCAGCTGACTGCAAGGAAAATCCTGCAGGCCCTGGGTTTCATGGCATCTTGCATTCTTCTGATTCCACAAGCAAGGCTGCATATGAGAAAACTACAATGGTACCTAAGGAGTCTATGGTCTCAACACAGTCACAGCCTAGAAGCTTTGATCCCCCTCATTCCATGCCTTCAAAAGGAATTTCTGTGGTGGGCACAAGCAAGCCAGTCAAACATGGGTCTGCCTTTCAACAAGCCACATATCAGCCAAACCATTACAACGGATGCCTCAGACCATGGATGGGGAGCACACAAGGGCAATGGACACAAAAGGAATTGCGCCTGCACATCAACCAAAAGGAAATGCTGGCAGTGATACATTCAATCGAGGGCTTCGAACATTTCCTGCATCAAGGTCACCTGCTAATAAAGACAGACAATACCACAGTTATGTGTTACATAAACAAGCAAGGAGGTACCCATTCCTACCCTTTTTGCAGGCTGGCAATGAATCTTTTGGAACTTTCCCTAAAACTCAATATAGAGCTGCATTCCCAGTTCGTACCAGGAAAGGACAATGTACTGGCGGGCAGCCTAAGCAGAAACACCATGGATCCACATGAATGGATGTTGCATCCAGACATTTTTCTTCAGATAGCACAATCATGGGGAAGGCCGGACATAGATCTTTTTGCCTCCCCCCACAACCATCAACTGAAGAAATTCTGCACAAGGACATACCATCCTCAAGCATGGAAAGTGGACGCCCTATCCTTCAGCTGGAATGCTCTAACAGTATATGCATTCCCACCTCTTCCGTTAATGAACAAGGTCTTACTGAAGATCAGGACAGAGCAACCAAAAGTGATTCTGATAGCTCCGGACTGGCCAAGACAACACTGGTACCCACTGTTAAAGAGCATGTCACGCACGAAACCGTGGCCACTGCCACAATGGCCACTTCTGACACAGCACAATTACAAAACTCTGCACTCCAGCCTAAAAACCTTGCAGCTGACAGCCTGGAAAATACCTTGACTCCTCACCAGGATAAACTATCCAAGAGGGTAAAGGATATCATCATGGAAGCTCGGCGGCCTTCCACAAGAAAGGCATATTCAGCAAAATGGAAAAGATTTTGAACCTGGAGCACCGCAAAGGGTCAGGATCCGACAGTGATGAGCATTCCACATATCCTTGATTACTTGGCTGAAATGCTCCATAATGGCCTTTCTTATTCATCCATAAAAATTCATGCTTCAGCTATTTCAGCAGAGTACAACACTGATCCACCTGTATTTTCTCATCCTCTGCTAAGGCAGTTTCTAAGAGGGATAAAAAACATCAACCCTCCAAGGAAACCACCAGTGCCTACATGGGACCTTAACTTCATGTTGGAAAAATTAACTCTACCTCCTTTTGAACCAGCAGCATCTTCAGAACTACAATTCCTGTTTTGGAAGACTGCATTCCTTCTGGCCATAACCTCAGCAAGAAGAGTATCTGAGTTACAGGCCCTCATGGCAGTACAACGATTTCTCATTTTCCATCAGGACAGAGTCTCTTTGAGAACCAATCCTTCATTCATGCCAAAGGTGGTATCCAGGGTCTCACTGAACCAAGCTATCCACCTGCCTACTTTCTTTCCAAATCCACAAAATAAAGGAGAGAAACTTATGCATACCCTGGACATTCACAGACAGTTGCGCTACTACTCGGACAGAACTAAGACTTACAGAAAAACTGACCAACTGTTTGCAGCATATGCTGCTGGTGTACAAGGAAAAGCAATTTCCAAACAAACAATTTCAAAATGGATAGGAAATTGCATTAGATTCTGTTACTCTTTTCATGGAAAAGAGCTGTGCCAGCTAACATCAGACCTCATTCCACCAGAGCAACAGCCACCTCCACAGCCTTCTTAAGAGGGGTGGCTACAAAGGACATTTTAGAAGCTGCTACATGGAGCTCTGTTCATACATTTTCAAAGCATTACAACTTGCTTTTATATTCCAGAGCCAGAGCAGGCTTTGCTACTGCAGTCCTGCAGGGCATGTTAGCTACACCATCCTTTTCTTAGGTCCTACCACCCCCAGCTTGGCTATGATATTCTACCCATATGTAAGGACTGCAGATGCATCCTTGAAGGACATAGTACAGTTTTGTACTTAACATAAATGTAGATGTCCGATAGGTATGCATCTGCAGTCAGGTTTTCCCTCCCTCCTACCCCTCTGTGGTATTCTTTGGGTACCTATCCCTCATTTTAGCTAGCTGGGGTTATCTTTTATGGTGTATTTGTTTTTTATTGCTGTGCATGATTGGAATTTATTCATTTCTCCAAAATTTAGCCTTCTTTAGAGGGCACCTGGCATCTGGGGCAAGAAAAACTGAGGAAGATGGCGTCGGCTGACACTTTTATACCCCAGGCGCTCTGACGTCGGGGAAAAGGGTGACATCAGCAGACGCCGGACCCAGACTTTGGAATCCAGCCAACCGAAGGGCTGCCTGAGGCAGGACAACCCATATGTAAGGACTGCAGATGCATACCTATCGGACATCTATATTTATGGTAGATACAAAACTGTACTTTTGTCGCTACCAGAAGTTGAATTTCAGCAGAAAATATCTAATGCTAAGTACCCCGTTGGGGACCCTTTTTTCTTGCTCTAACCGATGTCCAAAAAAGTTAATTGTCTCACCTGTTGAAAGCAGATTCCACACAGAGACTTTCATACTTACTGCATCACTTGTTTAGGCCCAGACCACGACTTCCCTCGTTGCTGGTTCTGTGACCTTTTTAATGCGAGAACCATTCGCCGTAGAGTTCTTTTTTGTAGACAGTTATTTTCGTGTTCCGTCTTCGAATTCCGATATGGCATCCGTCAGACAACAATCTGTCGACATTCCGAAAAAACAGAGATAAAGATGGAGACAGGCCACATAAGGCTAAGCCTTCTGATGACGTTACTGCTTAGCAAGTTGTCAGTTCTCCAGAATTCAGTGAGGCGCTTTCACAGTCCCTGGTGCCCAATTTGCTTTCTATGCAGGCCTCTGCCGAGAATTTTTCAGAGTCCGGTATGTCTCAGAAATCCACTTTGTCGTCCAAGCCTTTGGCTGTCTCTGCCTCGGTTGGGTCCTGAGCCGCGACGCAGGCACCGGCTTCCGAGGAGGCCTTTCGCACTACCGTTTCTAGACAAAAAAAAGAAGTCTTCGCATTTGACTACCGCTTCTCAGAGACTGACTGTTTCTGTCAGGCCTAGAGGCCAGGCCACTCCTAGGAAATCTGCTTCTAGCCACCATCTTGCTACTGCTCCCCCACCCCAAGCTCAAATGCTTAAAATGGCGAAGAATTTTCATCTCCCTTATCTGAGGTACTCAGGCCCCCACTGCAAAAATGAAAAGGCATCCTTCTCCAGAAATTATGACAGACCAAGAGTCTGAGGAATCTGATTATTCTGCTTTTGAACGGCATCCCTTAACTGTTTGAGGATTCAGATCCAGAGGAATCCATCCCTTCTGCCTCCCTCCAGAGGACCTCTCCTTGAGGAAACACTTCACTCCCTCAGGGAACATTTTCAGTGGGAATCTCAAGAGTTCCCATAGTCAAAGAAACAACTTGGACAGTTTCTGGACCTGCCCTAGCATAGACCCCTGGCCATCCCATCTATTTTGAAAGTGGAGGAAGATGTTTTCCATGAATCCAGCTTAGTCCCTGATGCCCTGCCTCGTGCTCCAACTAAACCTTTCAGGTACTACAGAGTACCGGATTCTCACAAATACTTGTACAGGAATCCTGCTGCAGACCCTGAGGTCATTGCACAGGGAACCAAAGGAGCTAAGACTAGTTCTGCCAAGAATCCTCTTCCTTCTGACAAAGACTCCGGAGCTCTGGACAAATGGGGTAAGAAAGTATACACCTCTGCAACCTTAGCTATCAGAGCTCTCAATTGTCAGTTCCATATGTTAAAATATCGACAACACACCTTGGAACAATTAAAATAGAAGATTGCTACTTCTCCTAACGGTGCTAACTCAAAAGTGCTGGCAGAATTACTCCACTCTGCTTGTCAAGTGGCCAAACACTCATTACAATGTGGATATGATGCCCCGGAAGCCTCTAGCAGGGCAGCAGTGAAAGGATCTGTTATTAGAAGACATGCATGGCTGAAGGAACAACCTCACACTGATCATGTCAAGTCTAAACTTATTGATGCACCCAGAGATAAGGAATGCCTGTTTGGGGAAAAAGTAGAAGAGGTGTTTAAAAAGAAGGAAGACAAAGCAAAATCTTTGCAAACAGTAAAAGATTTCTTTCAAGTTCAGCCTCTCAGATTCAGCAGGAACTTCCTCTAAGCACTAGGCCTTCCCTGTACCTAGCAGACGGGGCCAAGGTAAGCCCCACAGGGACAGGCCATCCAGGCCTCTATCCCAGGGCCAGCAAAGAAGCAAACAATGGACCATTTCACTCTCTAAGGCAGGGAGTTCTAAGTCAGGCTTCTATGGCAAGCACTCACAATGATTCTCCCTCCCACCTCTGCCCTCCTTTCACTCATCAAAAACTAGGAGGAAGGCTCACCACCGTCTTCAAGGACAATTGGATCTCTATAACCAAGGACCAATGGGTCTTAAAAATAATTTCTCAGGGATACAGATTTTCCTTCAGCGAACTCCCTATTCCAAGAAGGTACCCAGACCTCCCCTCAAACCAGTGGGCAGAGGCATTGAAATGGGTCCAAACTCTAGGATCCCAGGGGGCAGTAGAACCTGTCCCTCCAGAAAAAAACAGGAAAAGGTTTTTACTCCAGACTATTCCTTGTTCCCAGAAAAGAAGGCACTTGGCATCCCATCCTGAATCTATCCAAACTAAACACCTCCTTGTTCCCCAGATTCAAAATAAATGCTAACCTTGTAGCAGCTCCTGCCTATGCTCACACAAAATGCCTGGCTTGTGACACTAGACCTAAAAGATGGTTGCCTCCACATCCCCATCAGGGAATCGTGCAGAAAATTCCTGTGCTTCAGAGCAGGCTATCAAAACTTTCAGTTCTCTACAGTGCCCTTTGGCTTATCTACTACTCCCAGAGTATTCACCAAATGCTTGGCCCTGGATATAGCATTCTGCAGACAGAAAAATGTACAGATTTACCCTTAACCTGGATGACTGCCTCATTCAGGTGGACTGCAAAGAAAAGTTGCTCCTGGACCTTCTCTTTGTCAGATCACCCCTAACTTCCATAGGGGCCACCATTAACGAGAAAAAAATCAAAGCAATACCCCACTAAAAAGATTGTTTTCCTTGGAGCTGCGCTAAACTCACCAACCCAAATGGCCTTCCTATCCCCAGAAAAGCAGAGCTTCCTGCCTCTTTACTTCACCCGGCTGGCTTCCAGAGGTCACCTCACTGCGAGGAAGTTCCTGCAAGTCCTGAGATACATGGCATCTTGCATCCTTTTCATCCCTCTCACCAGGCTTCACATGAGAAAACTTCAGTGGTACTTAAAGAACTTTTGGTGTCAGTACTCTGTCCCTAGAGACCACCCTCGCTCTGATCCCTTGTGTAAGGGCTGAATTTCTCTGGTGGGCAGAGGCCTGTGCCATGAACAAGGGTCTTCCCTTTATCCTCTGCCCTTCCAGCCAGACCATCACCACCGACACCTCAGACATTGCTTGGGGCGCTCACCTAGCAGGCGGGGTGTACCCAAGGCCTTTGGAATCCCCAGCAACTTCACTTGCACATCAACCAGAAAAATGATGGCAGTGCAAAATGCTCTGACTTCCTTCCAACCCCATCTCAAGCCAGGGGTCCTCCTTATAAAAACAGACAACACCACAGTAGTGTGGTATATCAGCAAGCAGGAGGGGACCCAATCTTACCCCCTGTACAGGTTAGCCATGAGTCTCTGGCTTGCAGCTGCCTCAGTGGGGCTACACCCAATTGCCCAGTACTTACCAGGGATCAACAACACACTGGCGGACCACCTAAGCAGAAACTTATTGGATCCCCACAAATGGCAGCTCCACAGAGAAATCTTTCTGCAAATCGCCCAGGAGTGGGGGACCCCAGAAGTGGACCTCTTTGCCTCGCACCTCAACCACCAACTGCACAAGTTTTATACCAGGGAGTATAATGACCTTCCCCTGGAGCTTTCTCTTTGTGTACGCGTACCCTCCTTTGCCCCTTATTCCCATCAAAATAACAGAGGAGAGACCAAAGGCTATCCTCATTGCTCCAGATTGGCCCAGACAGCATTGGTACCTTTTATTATGCAGTCTGACCTTACAGCCCTCAAAGCTGCTTCCCCTGATGTCAGACCTCTTGACCCAGGAGAGGGGGAAGGTACTGCACCCAGACCTACAGACTCTCAAACTTTTAGCATGGTTTGTACACTAAAAACTGACAAGGAGTTGCTGTTAAGCAAACAGGTCCTGGACATCATCACAGAGGCCAGAAAGCCCAGCAAAAGAAAATCATATGCAGGAAAAGGGAAAAGATTCTGCTCCTGGAAACAATCAAGGGGGGGGGGGCAGTACCTCCCAACCTTCCATCCATCTCATCCTGGATTACCTAGCAGAGTTGCTCAATAGTGGCCTCTCTTTCTCCTCTATTAAAATCCATGCCTCGGCCATCTCTGCATATTATGATTCAGACCCGCCCCTGTTCTCTCATCCTTTGATTAAGCAATTCCTCAGATGGGCTTCTAATATCAGGCCTCCCAGAAGGCCTCTGACACCACCCTGGGACCTGAATTATGTGTTAGAGAAACTAACCTTACCTCCTTTTGAACCTGCCGCTTCAACAGAATTGAAATACATGTCTCGGAAGACTGTCTTCCTACTAGCTATCACCTCAGCCAGAAGGGTCTCGGAACTTCCAGCTTTCATGGCTGTCGAGCCCTTCATAATTTTCCATGCAGACAAGTCTCCCTGAGGACTAACTCACCCTTTATGCCCAAGGTGGTGTATGATGTGACCCTTAACCAAGCCATACACCTTCCCACCTTCTTTCTCAACCCTCAAAACAAGGGAGAAAGAATTCTACACTCACTAGACATGCACAGACAACTCCGGTACTATCTGGGCTGTACTAAGCCATTCAGAAAAACAGACCAGCTTCTTGTAAGCTTTGCCCAAGGGGCAGAGGGGGAAGCCCATCTCCAAACAAACTATTTCCAAATGGATTTCACACAGTTTCCATTTTTGCTAGAGACTACATGGGAAACCCATCCCTATGTTTATCCATACCCACTCCACTAGGGCAATCTCCACTTCCACTGCCTTCATCAGAGGAATACCTACCAGGGGTATGCTGGAAGCGGCATCTGGACCTCTGTCCATACCTTTGCAAAGCATTACCACCTACCTCTCTTTTCTAAGTCTAGGACAGGGTTTGCCTCTGCAGTTCTGCAGAGCCTCCTGACCCGTACCTAGGACTCAACCTATCCTTCCACCCTTTTCCTCAACTTTGGGAATCCTCCCACAGGTGATGATTGCAGCATTGAAACATGAAGAACATAGTATAGTTGTATACACTTACCATAAATGTAGATGTTCAAGTGTATTCACTGTTGCAGTCTTGATTTCACTCCCACCATCCCCCATTTAACATCTTCCCCTAGGGGGGGGGCACAAGCTTCCATACGTGGCTTTTAGCCACCCAGGACCACTTCTCTCTTTTCCTTTGTGCTTCTGATGGGTTAGGGCAAGAAAAACTGATGTAATGACATCGGCTGCCTTGCTTTATAGCACTGACAAGTTGATGTCAGACTGCAGGTGACGGCAGCTGGCGCACAAAAACATTGACTCTGGTATTTGGGCTGACCGAGGGCTACCACAGCAGGGATAACCACAGATGATGACTGCAACGGTGAATACACTCAAACATCAATATTTATGGTAAGTGTACACAACTGTACTTTTCTCTTTCACCTAGTCAGCCGAGTTCTGTAGTTTCTAAAGTTACATTGGCCAAATGGATAACTAATTGTATTTCCAGGATTTATTCTCAGCAAGGTCTCTCCTTACCAAAACCACCTAATGCCAATTCGGCTAGATCCATGGTCACCTCATCTGCCTTCTGGTCTAGGACTTCCATTGATGATATTTGTGCACCAGCCACCTGGTCTTATCCCCCCATACCTTTAGTACTCATTACAAATGGAACATAATTTGCCGCTCAAAATTTACGTAGCCGGGTACACTGTCCCATACATTGAGGAAGAATGAAAAGGGCAACATCAGATATGAGTTATGTGCTCACCATAACTATGCATCTGTGATGTCCATTTTCATTCTTCAACTCTCCCTCCCCCTTCCTGTCATCATCTGGAGTGACCCGATGGACCTTTGGAACCTGTAGTTCCAGGTTTGAGCCCTGGTTTTATTTCTCTTCTCTTCTACTATTAAAACCTTTAAGGCAGCAAACTCTAACTGAGGTATTGGGAATAGACTAGGGCATTATGGGTAGGAGGAGCAGCTCAAGAGTTGGATCCGAAGTTTGTAGAATGCAGCCAAATCTGATCCGTAACCCATATGTTGAAGAATGAATGGGCAACACAGATGCATAGTTATGGTGAGTACATAACATATATTTTTACACACTGGCTGTATGATCCAGCTAAGGCTTTTGATATTATCCCATACTCTGTTACTGAAAAGTTCACCTTATGTGGTTATTAACCTGTTGAGTAACAAATTAGCGCACTAGTAGAACACACGTGCCTAACAAGGGTTGGTGTCACAGTTTCTTCCTTTTAAGACTTGGCACTATTCTCATCCCAAAGGGCTTCTTATTATGTCTTGTCCTCTTCAGCATTTACTTATGTCCAAGCTGATGTCAAGGGTCTGTGGTCCACAGATTTTGCTGATAACTCAAACTTTAGCAGTGTCACTGATAGATGATGCTCTTTTCTTGTAAGAGGGTCTAAGCCAGACTAGTATCTAACATCATGACCACGGACTGAAGTTCAGTGCTAAAACATACAGCATAGTTCTGTTTCAGAAACCAAACACCTCTGTAACTACTACATAAGCTAGCCCCCAAAGAGTTGATATAATTAGGGACCTAGGCACGTTCGTGGACATTCAACTTTCATGTAACCACTTTGTATCAGTTATTGAAGTTGTTCTGTGTGGCCAAACTGATTACTAAAGGCATATCTCCGATTCATGGAAGCTGTTGTCCCTCACCTCCTTTTTCCAGATATGTAGTAGAATACAGTGCCCCCTTGGCTTGTACCTTTCTAAGCACATCACCCAAAGACCATAGTATTTCCTAACCTGTAAAGACTTTGGTATGAGTTCTTTGTTACACAGACAAGCTAAGGTCTATATTTCTCTGCGTGCTTTAAGCACTTGTGTGGCAATATGTGCTTAGGCTCTGAAATTCCCAGTCTTGCCTAACTTCTTACACCTTAAAAAAATGGAAATACCATCAGTCCCCACTCTCACACACAAACCTACATCACAGTGTAAACAGAACCTATTTCTCCCAAATTATTCCCTTCCTATGGAACAAGCTGTCACTCCACATCAAATTAATCCCCCCCAACTCTGTTTAAAACCAGCCTTGGTGACTGGTTAGGGATATGTAAAACTTAAAATGGGCTATATACTCAGGTCTTTAGAGGAAACACATGATGTGGCCCCCTTCAAGCCTTTTTTAGACCATACCAAATTGGGTTTTAGTTATCTCAAAGAAACTTAAAGGTGCTACTGCTCAGTAATGGGAGCCTAAACAAGAAACTCCACACTTGTCAGGTTGTCCTTAGTCTGGAGAGTGTAGACATCTGTTCTGTTATCTAGACATCGTTTAAATCTGCAGAAAGAACTCTGGCAGTGCAAGGCTTCAGTACCTTCCACACACTTAGACCATCAGATGCACAGATGGGATCAAATGTTGGCATCTCCATCTATATTAGCAACCAGCATAACTCTAGATTGGTTAAACAAGATGACGCCCTGGAATTTATGCATGTGCCAATCATTAAAAATCCCATACCATATCCTAGCAATTAATAGGTCACCCTCTGTGTCCTTATAATTTCATAGCTTGTACGTAGACCTACTGGAGACACTCACCATTAAACCAATTTCCCTGTTCACAGGAGACTTTAAGTACCCCGCTGTGATGATGTGAGGTATTTCCAGTTATGCCAGGAGAAGTAGGGCAGTGGATGTGTAATGTATGCCAGCATAGCTAGCTGGAGTTTTGTAAAGAATTGTATGTCATCTGTATGTCAAGCTGATTTGTACAGATGATTGTGTTGAAAAATGTATTCGTAAAGCTGCTTGTGTTAAAAATGTACCA
Source organism: Protopterus annectens (assembly GCF_019279795.1). Lineage (NCBI taxonomy): Eukaryota > Metazoa > Chordata > Ceratodontiformes > Protopteridae > Protopterus > Protopterus annectens. The sequence goes on along the minus strand of NC_056743.1, from coordinate 1,530,286,255 downwards.
ACAGTGGCTCCTGCTGAACAGAAAAGAAATACACCTGTATGTTAGACTCTGTTGTAACTGTTGAACAGTGTTCATAGGTATGTACTAGGCCAACAGCCCTAGAGCCTTTACAAGCCTAGCCCATAGAAGTGCCCTGGCTTCATGCCACCATTAGTTCCTGATGCCTCTATTGAGTAGAGCCACTGGAGTGATACCCAGGTTGAACTTTCTATTTCCCACTCACTCATCAAAATTTTTCTTGAAAGGGACCAGTGAGGTACTCTGCTTGACATGTATGGGAAGTCTATTCCAGAGCATGGGCAAGTCTCCTGGTTATAAACCTGTCCCTCCAGCATGTTCTGTTGATTGTGGTAATAAGGTTGAGGTCTCTGGAGCATGTGGTGCAGAGGGATTGGGATTTCTTTAGGTGTAACATTTCTAACAGGGCTGGGTCAGACATGGTTTTGTAAGTCAAACAGAGATCGCCTCTTAATAGATGGTATGAGACAGAGAAAAGCTGGAGTTTCTTGAGTAAAGTCTGTCCATGTAGGGCATGTGTTTAAGGCCTAGGATCCTCTTCATCAGGTACTTTTGTGGCCTTTCCAGCTGTTTAGTGAGGTACATGACAAATGGGGCATTATACTCGATGATTGGTCTAATGAGGTCTAGTGTTGTGCTAGTTACTTATAAAAGTAATGTTACTATTACTAGTTACTTTTCAGTGAAAGCAATATATTGCTATTACTTTTCTAAAAAAGTAATATATTTCTGTTAGTAGTTACTAACTGAAGTAACTAGTAATAGTAATGTACTACTTTTAGATAAGTATAGTTTATCAATTATAATACTGAGATTTACTCACACAAGCACATGCATGTGTGTTATTAAAGTTCTGTACAAAATGCTACAATGATGAAGAATAGCATTTAACAGTTGAAAAACTCTAGCAAATTACTGTTTATAGCTGGGTGCAGAGGTTAGCATCGTCACTTCACAGCAAGAGGGTCTCTGATTCGATTCTCTGCTGGGGTGCCTTCTGTGCAGAGTCTGTATGTCCTCCCTGTCGCTTGTCTTGTGTATTCAAATAAGACGAGGCTTGAGTGTTTGTTACACACAAATACATCAGGATGGATGACTGGACATAAAACTTAATGAACTGACTGACTGCTGCACACATGCTTTCACTTGGGCTGCTTACACAAAATGGCACTCTGCTTGCATGTGCTCAGCACTTATATGCACATGCCGGTTTACTATCATAAATTCGAAAGTAAAAATAAATAATGTCTTTATTTTCAAATTTATGCATCGAAAATGAACATTTTTGAATAATAGTAAACTCGAAAACAAGGGTGTATTGTCGGAAATGTCGCTTGCGACATTTACGGCGATACACAGCACGCCCACCCTTCCCATAATCACCTACCTACCTAACCGAACACACAGTTATGCATAATATTCCAACTCCAAGATCGCACTACAGTGAGGAAAGGGATGCATTTCCCTAACCGCACTGTACCACGATCACCTCCCATGACCAAAAGTTAGAATTGCGAATGCACAGTTCATTCACAATGCAAACCTTCGCTCATGTCACCTGCCGTAATATGAAGTATTCGAACATCTGATGTTCGAATACTTCATAGCCGTGCAAATGCACGTTGACATAATGATAGCAAACCGCACATGCCATGCCCATGAACTATAGTGGCTTTAAAGGTACAACAAACACACTAGGATCTACATCCTCCCTCTCGATAATTTTTTTCATGCAAATGAGGATTAGGTCTTGAGATCAGACCTGACCTCTCTATATATTTCAGGAACAGTAACAGAAGATGAATTGTTCTTGGGAACAGGAACATTTGATAGCATACTCTGAGAATTTGTCTCAATTACAGACAAGATGCTGTAACAGTGGCTCAGACACTGGCAGTACGATTCCACCTAAATTCCATTCCTTGTGACTCATTGATGTACGATCTCAGTTCCTCGCATAGATGTTTCACAAGTCCTACTCAATCAAAACTTATTGCTGTCTGCATCCCTCACTGTCTCTCCTTTTAGTGATTTGAGAGGTTTGTTTTTCATAATAAAATTTTTGTGACAGACGCTTTTTCATGAGTTGAGCTTTTACTGCTTTGTTGTTTTTAGCACTTGGAGTCGTCAAACTCTTACTGACTGGTAGTGCAGTTCCAGTTTGTCTCGGCATTACTCTTGGAGCAGGTGAACCAAGTAAATTGTCTCGGAATGTTTCTGAGATAAAGCAAATTGAGACTATCAGTTTTGTCTCTCTTGGATTTCTCCAACAACTGTTTCGCACTTTGAACTGCACGTTCAGCCAAGCCATTAGATTGTGGACATTCAGGACTACTAGTAATATGAACAAAGTCCCATGTCTCAAATCTTTTGAACTGCTGACTTATAAACTTTGCACCATTGCCAGAAAGGACTTTGTGTGGACTACCATGGATAGAAAAATGCATCTCTAATTTCATAATAACAGTACTGGAAGTTAGGTTAGGAAGTAGGTCAATCTCAAACTATTTTAAATAACATTCTACTAATACCAAATAATGATGACATTTCATTCGAAAATATCTTTGGCTACTATCGACCAAGGTAGTTCAGAATCTGGTTTAGCTGAAGTGGTTCTTTTTGTTGGTGCAGTTTAGTACTATAACAGGTTGAACAAGCTGAGATTCCTTCTCAATATCTTTTGACATAGAAGGCCAAAATACTATTTCTCTCACCCTTCTTTTGGTAGAATCAGTTCCCGGGTGACCTCCATGCAAAATTTCAGTATACTCTTGTTGCAAGGATTTTGGAATTACCACTTTTGGACCTTTCATGATGAATACCATCTTCCATCAAAATCTTGTCTCTCTGAGGAAAATACTGCTGCATGTCTAGTGGTAAACAAGATTGTTTTGCTAGCCATCTGTGACTGATAAAATGGTTCAGCTTCTGGAGAATTGGATCGAAAGCTGTGGGATTCCTAAGCTCATCAAGATGTGTGGGGAAAAAAATTCTCACTTCCATAACTTCAAAATCGGCTTTCTCATTGTTATGCCGGTCAGTGGTTTGTCTGGGTGATCTGGATAAAATGTCATTAAGCTGAAGAAGTTTGCCTTTTGTGTAAATCATGTTGAAGTTGTACTTTTGCAATTTTAACATCATGTGTTGCAATCTAGCTGGAGCTGTGTGCTTTGGCTTTCTCATAATAGTAACCAGAGGTTGGTTATCAGTTTCAATCTGGATAGGTCGGCCATAAATATAATCACTGAACTTCGAACATGCAAACACTGTTGCCAGAAGCTCTTTTTCAGTTTGTGTATACTGCATCTCAGTTTGAGTTAGAGTTTTAGACACATAGGCTACTGGTCTACCCTCTTGAAGAATTACTGCACCAAGACCAAAGTATCACAGGAAAAAAGTTACAGGTCTGTGAACATCATAATATCTCAGTCAGTGGACTGGCAATTTTCTGTTTCAGGACATCAAATGCTCTTTGCTGCTGCTCCAACCAGGATTAAGTTACATTTTTGCATGTCCGCTCTCATAGCGATGCTGAAAGCTCACTTAAATCAGGAATGAACTTGCCTAAATGGTTGACCATGCCAAGAAAATGTAAAGATATGTGGCATTGTCTGGAGCTGGCATCTCAAGAATTGCAGCTTACTTGGATGGATCTGGTCATAAGCCTGAACTGGTAAACAAATAACCCACATAGGTAACGTCTTTTAGCCTGAATTTACATCTCTGAGGATTCAGTTTAAGATTCAGTTCACGAGCATGATCTAGAACTTTCCTGAGGTTTCTGTCATGTTCGACATCACCATTGCCTCCTACAAGAATATCTAGTATAAAAGCACATGGCTATCCAGAAAAAATTTGCTCCATCGCACGTTGAAAGACTTTGCTGGCAGAATTTATCCCAAATGGAATTTTCAAAAATCTGTACCTTCCAAATGTACTGAAAGTGCTTAGCAAGGAAGATTTTCGATTAAGTAAAATCTGCCAAAATGAACTTTTTGCATCTAAGACAGAAAAAACAGTGGCATTTGCCATGAGAGCAGCAACTTCTTTAACTGTATGCATTGGATGATAAGGATGTTTCAGTGCTTTGTTCAAATCTATTGGATCAAAACATATTCAAATGTCATCTGAGCTTTTCTTATGAGCTACTACCATGGAGGATACCAGTTCAGTTGGTTCTTCTACTGGACAAATTACTCCTAAATGCACCATTGTGTCTAGCTCTGCTTTTACTTCGTCTTCCATTGCTACTGGAACCCTCCTTGCTGGTCTGACAACTTGGCTTACCTTGTGGTCTAACTTCATGGAGTACACAACTGGGAGCTGCCAAGCTCGTCTTTCAAAACATCAGCATATTCAGAAAAAATATTCTGTGTGAAACCTTCGTTGTTGATGCTTACATGGTGGACTTCTTTATTAAATGACTGCACATGTCTTTTGACAATGTAAAACTAAAGTTATGGCTTTTCCCAGCAGAATAGTGAACCTTTGGTTTGAATGTCTTCCCCACCATCAGTAGCAGGCTTCACACACTTTGCCAAATCAAGTTTTCCACCTGCTTTCACCTTAACAAATATTTCTGCTGACATAACATTGCACTTTGAACTAGTATAAACTTAAAGCTCTGTAGACCTCCTATTAATCAGTACAGTACAAAATATTTCGCTCTTTGCCAACAAATCTACTGCATTAACTTTTTCCTCAAGCACAGAGACTACATCAATATAAAATAGTGTCACAGCTTTCTACTTAATCAACTTGCTTTTTGGAATGTTGTCTTTAGATTTGCAAACCTTTCTGAAATGATTCCACTTTTTACATCTATGGCATTGCTGACCAAAAGCTAAGCACTTTTCTCATTTAAGTTCATGACTGCCTCCGCAATTACGACAGTTGATTATGAGGTTTACCATGGGTTTTGCTAAATCACCCCTCAGTTTTGCTGCGTGTGCCCTGGCTTTACTATAGCTGCCCTGGGTTTCATAGTGGAAGCCACACCCTTTGGCCTATACCTCTTAACCTTGTGCTACATACTATCAACAGTCTGCACAACAGACTCTTTGAAATAACTGTACTCTTTGAAGAGACTGTACTGAAATACTGCACACACTGCTGACACTTTGCACACTTGAGACACTTTGAATAGCTTTAGTTAATGTGAAAATGTAGTACATTGCGAAAAAAGTCATTTTCACTTTTTCAAACTTTTTATATGATTCAGATATTTCAAATGTTTTCTTAATTATTTTAAGTACTTTTATCAATATGTTGCAATTTCAAACATTTTGTTTATGCCTTAATTAATTTTGAAACTTTTTAATGCTTCTTTTTATATTCTTTGAGGGAAAAATCATTTATGAGTTTACATACCTGGAAATATTTTCTTACCTGTTTACAAGTTTGCAAGTCATTTGAGCCACTCCTGTATATTCTTCCATTTCTGACTTGTGCACCTTATGGTTTTAAGAAGTTTTGACTTTGGATCCCATTCTGACACCATGTCGCTCGTCTTGTGTATTTAATGAGACGATGAGGCTTGGTGTTAGTTTAAGGTGTTTATTACACACAAACACATCAGGATGGATGACTGAAACATAAAACTTAAAAGAACTAGCTAACTGACTGACTGCTACACGCATATATGCTTTCACTTCAGATGCTACACAAAATGGCATTCTGCTTGCACATGCTCAGTACTTATATGCACATGCCCATGAAATACAGTGGCTTTAAATGTACAACACATACACTATGATCTACACTCCCTGTGTTCTCATGGATTTTCTCAGGGTGCTCCAGTTTCCTCCCACATTTCCAAGATATGCTGCAGGTGGATTAGACATTCTAAATTGGCCCTAGGTGTGTGTGTGTGTGTGTGTGTGTGTGTGTGTGCATGCGTGTGGCTTCTGAGTGCTGGACTGGCAATTCAGCAACGTAAAACACTGTCAGTTCTGCAGACTGATGATCCACCGGTGGTGATCCCTAATGGGCACAGCCAAAAGGAGAAGATGTTGACTAGTCTTTATAGCTGGAGAGTCATAAATAATAATTAAATCAAACCAGCCAGCAGCACAAGACCTAGAAAAACCTATCCCATTTTTATCCATTTACAGCAACTAAAAATTGAAGGCCAAAAAGAATTTTAAATAAAACATAAAAAAATTGTCAAGACAAAAGTTAGTTGATCATAGATTCACCTGAAGAGTCTTGCTTGGTGCAGTGGGTTGGGGCGTCGGATGTTAAACCAATGAGTGATGAGTTTGATTCCAATTGACAGTGGTATAGAGAACCAATGCCTTTGATTATATGGCAATATAAGGATATGATCTCTAGCAGGCTAGAATTGTCCCAGTGTTAATTGGCATTTTAGTGGGTGAGAGTGCCACAGTACCAGGGCATGGCTGGAGTCTGGACATCATTAGCTTTCACCTCCTTGCTGTGCTAAAAAAAAATTAAGTAAATTTTGTCCGGACTAATTCTAATGATCTGTTATGAGTGTTACGTGCTATGAGTTCTGCCAATATTATATTGTAAATTTTTGTCCAGATTGCCACTTCAAAGTCTCTATTACCTTCTAACATCTGATTACTGTTCATACTAGATAGAGCCCCCGGTAGTTTTCCATCACTCTTTAGGGGGGCAATATCGCCCATGTTGAGAACCACTGATTTAAGTAAAAGTAATGCACATTTAAGTTATTAGTTACTGAAAAAGTAATATATTACTATTACTAGTTACTATTTTGAAAAAGTAACGAGTTATATTACTAGTTACTAAAAATTGTAATATATTACTCCCATCGCTGAATATATTGTAACAGGATATTGGAAGAGATTAATCTCAATCCAGCTAACTTTGAAAAACAGTCTGAAATTAAATTACCTGGTATAAGTCATAAAGATGGTATCTTACAGTTCTGATTGCAGCCAGAGACAAAATGTCTGTGAAAACCAGGACTAGAAATGCTACTGTATTGTCCTTGGGGGTGAACTAATTACTACCCTGGAAGGATGGAAGTTGAAATGGTTTTATGTCTTCCGATGCTATAACACATCTTAGCAAAGCTCTATGATGACACACGTGTGCTAGATTCTGGTTCAGTTTCCATTAAAGGGGGTAGTTTGGGAACCAGAGTCAGATGACCAGATGTATGTGATTATCATTCTGTAATCCAGCACTGAAATGATGTTTTAATACTAGATGAGAGAGAAGTCTCAGAGCAGTCTGTGTTTGAAACCTGTCAACGAAGACTCTGTCACCCGCTTCATCTTGCCTTGATTTGTTAAGTAACCAGGGAACATTAATTCTTTAGATCAGTCAGGAAAATATATTGAGATTAGTTAAGTAATGTTTTTCTGTATCTGTGTGAATCTTTTCATCTGTTATTTTTAATATTTCCTGTGATGAAACTCAGGTGTTTATTGTAAATAGCTATTTATTATTTTCATGCTCTTTTATTATTTATTAGTAAATGTATTCAAACTTTTCATTGTGGCTGGTCTTTTAGATAATATTTTAACCGTTGAGAGCACTTATATTTATTTGTTGACATTGTGGCCACTCCTGAAAGCCTTGTTGCATCAGTCAAACACTACCATTTGTATTGGTTTTAATTTTACACAGTATAATTGGGTACCATTGCAAGAGTCATAGAATAGCTTGCTTTGGAGTGTTTTGCTGGCAATATCTACCTTATAGTCTGGGCAGAGGGGACATAGCTGGTAAATCTGTACCAGCTTTTCCCAGGGGGGTCTGTGTGTAAATCAAATCTCATAAAGTGCATGTGTCAGCTACTTGGAGCAGGGACACAGAGCACTGGTTTAACCTGGAGGGTGGTGGATGACTTTGTTTGGAACACTTGGCTGAGGACTCAACTCTACAGCTGTGGTCAGTGTGGGATCTTATTTGGGTCATGGTGAGAGAGAGGGAAACCCAGGACAGGAGTGTGTTCTCTGTGTGCTCTTAAGTGAAATTGTGCTTGGTGCAGAGAGCTGCATCTGGAAATACTGTATGCATATAATTTTGTTCTAAGTGAACATCCCTCGTTGGTGTCAGTGGTGAGGATTGTGGCTTCTGGATTACAAGCCCAGTGGAGAGACGTCACACCCTATATAGACTGAGAAAGGTACATTGCCTCATACGCGCAGACACAATGATTCCTGGACTTTATTAATGCAAATACCCTTGATCAAATAGTGCACACACCCACCAGAGGATAAAACCTACTGGACTTAATGCTCATCAGTATGAGAGAGCACTGCACCATCACCCGCCCCACCACCACCCTTGGAGTTGTGCTCCAGCTGATAAGGGTGGAACATCACAAAACTGTCTCCTTCTCAAAAATATCATCTCAGTAACCCCAGCAAACCCTGTAATGGTTAGGAACTATTCCAAAACAAACTACATCCTATTAAGTGATGCTTTGTCCAAATTCGGTGCGCCGTCCCAACGCCAAGTACATAGCAACCTGTGCAGAATTGTTCACAGGGACCCTGTACAAATGACTGTAGAGGCTGCTGTACCTACAAGAATTAAGCCAAAAACAAACTCAAAAATAAACCACATTGGTGAAATCCTAATCTTAATGGAGTATATACTAAAAGAAAAAAGTTATGGCTAAAATCCGGAAGTGCAACTCTCATTATGATAGGAGCTGTCTAATTAATCACCTTAGTTTCCTGTTTAGTTCAAGTCCAGTGAGGCTAGTTATGAGGTTGAGATTGCCACACAGGTTAAAAACAACCACAAGGCCGTCTGCAATTGTGTACAAAACTTCAAAGGCAGAATACAGCAGTGTGTCGAACTTTCACCTTCACTGAGCTGAGTAGCCTAGTGAATTTGCTTGCTGACAAATTCAACTCAAACTTCAATCCCCACGAAATACCTGCCAGCTTACCCCAACCCCCACAACTATGAACAAGGAACACGTCTTGGTGGCACTTGCTAAGGTTAAAAAAAAAAATGGCTCAGTGAGCCCCAGCAGTATCCTGGGATGCCTTCTAAATTAGAATCACTTGAGTCACTTTTCAATTATAGCCTCAAACCAAGCTTTGTACCACAAGAATGGAGGACAACTAAGGATGTTCTTCATCTCACATTGCTGCAGTCATAACCTGTGGGTAGTCCGCTGTCCTCGGTCGGCCCGAATACCAAAGTATTAGGCTGGCGTCGGTCATGGGCGCTCAGATCTGACGTCAGTGCGTCCCGGTATTAAAGCGCATGACCGACGTCATATCCTCAGTCTTTTTGCCGCATGGTCCGAAGCAGAAGCAGCGTTTGCAAGTGCCATTCGGCGTTCTGAAATTTTCTGATTTCAAGTTTCAGACCGAAACCAAGTTGGGCTAAGTACCCCATTGGGGAATATTTTTGTTTTTTCTTGCCTTTTGTTATTCTCATCATGGTATGGAGATTCCGGCTGGAATCAGACCTCATTCCACTAGGGCTACTGCCACTTCTACTGCTTTTTGAGGGGAGTAGCTACCAAAGATATTTTGGAAGCAGCTACTTGGAGTTCAGTGCACACTTTTTCTAAACATTACCATCTCCCTCTTTATTCCAAATCTAGGGCTGGGTTTGCCACTGCAGTCTTGCAGGGCTTATTAGCAGCCCCCAATGCTTTATGATTTGGCCAGCCTCCCTTTACTTTTGCTTTGGGATTCTACCCACAGGTTATGACTGCAGCAATGTGAGATGAAGAACATAGTACAGTTTTTTACCTACCATAAATGTAGATGTTCGAAGATCCACATTGCTGCAGTCCAATTTACCCTCCCTCCTTCCCCTCTGCAGTTTGGAGTGTTTGTTTGTTTAGGTTGTAAATATTGTTTGTGCATGGGTTTTGGAGGTTTTTTCTATTTTAGGCTGTGGCCTTTCTTTTTGGGCCTTCTGACATCTGGGGCAAGAAAAGACTGAGGATATGACGTCGGTCATGCGCTTTAATACCGGGATGCACTGACGTCAGATCTGAGCGCCCATGACCGACGCCAGCCTAATACTTTGGTATTCGGGCCGACCGAGGACAGCGGACTACCCACAGGTTATGACTGCAGCAATGTGGATCTTCGAACATCTACATTTATGGTAGGTACAAAACTGTACTTTATACCAGTTCACAAGGGTGGACCATCAACCAATCTCAGAAACATACTCATTAGTCTGATTAGTCTAATATGCAAAGCCATGAACAGATTATCATGAAAATGATCAACAAAGACCTATGCAACCTTCAGACACTGGGCCCAACCCAGTGTGGCTTTGATAAGGGAAGGTCATCCGTGCAAAACCTAATGGACTTCTTTGAAAAGGTTTCCAAGGCAGTGGATGAGGGGAAAACTGTGCATACCACCTATATGGACTTGGCAAAGGTGTTCAATACAATACCCCACTAAAGTATCATTGACAAACTCATAGAGCTGCGCATGAACCCCTACTTAACTTGCTGGATCACAGAAGGATCCAGAAGGTTACGATTGGTGAGACCACCTCCACTAAGAAATCTGTTACTAGCAGGGTACCTCAGGATTCTGTGTTGAGATCACTCCTATTTGACATCTACTTCTTGGAGGTGAAGGCTAATGTCAAGGGATTTTGGCTGGTAAAGTTTGCCGATGACTGCATTTTGAGAGTTGTGATAGGTTCCACCCATGACATAAACATCTTACAAAAGGGACTAACATGGGCAAGTGACTGGTGCCAAAGTCACAGAATAAAACTCATGACCTGGTAGTCTGGGATCTTGGGAGCATATGTAGACTGTAGACTGTAATCTGACCTTTGACCAGCATGCGACCAAGGCAGTAAGAAAATCATTCTGTGTTACCCACTGTAATAAGTAAGGGCATGGCATGTGGCATGCAGGTCCAGGGAAGTCATAGTGCCATTTTATTCGGCTCTTATCAGACCCATCATTGTGAACAAGTCCCCCTTCAACATGTACCTGACCAGACCTATTCAACAGCTGGAATGCCCGCAAAGGTTCCTTACCAGGAGAATCCAGGGTATAAACACTTTGTCCTATGCACATTGCCTTAAAGCCCTTGTCTGTGTACTTGGTTTTCTACAGGTTAGTAAGAGACAATCAATGCCTGGCACACAAGGCATTCTCGGATCCAGCTTTAATGGACCTTTTGCACATCCACAAAATGAACAGGTTCAGAACCACTCGATGCAAGAATTTAAATCTTACTTGTGACATAAATAAGCCATGTTAATGAGACAGATGTATCAGAGGATCCCCATGCACTGGAACAGGCTCACCATCCTTATGAAATAGACTCCATCTCTAAACCTGTTTAAGTATAACCTTGACCAGTGGATTGGAAATTGGAAGGAAATTCATTCCGCTCTGGTCCCCATGTCTCTGACACAGGCAGCCAGTAATGCCCAAGTTAACATATCCCCACCATATAACCTTTAGAAACTTCCTAACATAATCCATCCTAATAAATACCCATGATACATAGGGATATAATTGGGTTGGGTTGGATGGCCAATGTAATAAAAAGGCCCTGATGGGCATTAGCCTAGTTTTATACCTATGAACCTAAAAAGATTTGCATTGTCAAGGTTTCTTCTGGCCTGTTGGACCATGTGCGTAGGAATAACTTATAAGAATTCGTAGCAGCACAGTGTGGAGTCTCCCTCTATCTTTTCTGCATCTGTCATTCTCATTTTTTCTACCAGTGTTCAGGTCATGCTTACTTATGAGTTATCCATAGATTTCTTCAGTTATGAAATATTTTCTTGATTTTTTTTTTCTTGTTTTCTAGTCAATTTTTGCTATTTTGACATATTTAAGTATCAACTGTGGTCTTGCACTAAGTTCAGGCATGTTTCAGACTTTTTGTTTGAGTTCTGCTATGTTGATGTTGAAAATGTATTTTATTTAACGCAGCCCATTTTTGATAACTTTAGAATGTGACGGCAATGTTTAAACTGTGCTAGTAGGGGGTAATATCCATTTCTTGATGCATATCCTGTTAATTGTTTTATACTGGTAAAATGTGAGAATTTCTGAACTGTAATATACCAACATTTATGCAACATAAGTAAGAGGGATACTATAAGTGCATTTAGTAAACACACTTAGGAATGCACTAATTTTAATAAATTTACATTTTCTATATTGGAGAAGGTGGGACCACAAACAAAGGGTGGCGGTTTGAGGAGAGACTTGAGTGTCATGAACTACTCTGACAACAAAAACTAAACAGAGCTAGTAAACCAGGTCTCAATGAAATTAGCATTAATAGTGTGTTAAGACTTAGAACTGCAAAGTTGTAATGTTTTGTAGTGACTGTACTGTTTATAATTTGTAGTTTGATTTTTTTCTGGCTGTTAGAAATTAATTATTATAACTTAACCATTGCTTAAACTGTTATGTGACCAGTGTGTGTGTACTTCAAAATTGATTAGGTACCAACTTTTTTAAACAGTTCTGTGGAAGTCCTATCCATTGAGAACCATTAAAAGTAGTAGTGTTTAAATGTGTTTTTTTCCCAGTAAAATGTGATTTATACTGTTTGTTTCGGAGATGCCATCATGTCTTTTTTTTTTTTTTTTTTGGTTACTGATTTATATTTTTTTTATATCCACGAGCTGTTGTGATCTTTCTTTTTACAAACCTAGATGCAGTCAAGAATTAGCCTTGCAGGATAAATACACAACTTTAAAATTTTAGTAGGTTTGAATATAAATCTGAATATTGTTAGTTCTATAAAAATTTTTAAGGAGTTCACTCTTTGTCAGGTTTCTGCTGTCACCTTACAGGTGGTCTAAATATTGAAATTATAGTAAAAAAATTGTTGTTGTTCTCTTCCACGTTAAAGATGATGATCCATCATAATTCCTTTACTGAGAGTTGTTGCCATAAAAGGCATAACTGACCATTGCATCAGTTGTAAGGGGCATACCTTTCTGCAGCTCACTGATCCTACATTAGGTGTGTTACCTTTCAAGAAAAAAAGTTGAGTCCTTTTTTATCCTGCTGTCGCCAGTGGTTCCCCACAGTTTTCTATGCTTCCATAGTGTCTGACACCTCTGGAACCTTCCTGGTTTCAAAAAAGGAATGTACTTAGCTGATATTTTCCACAGAAACAAGCCTAGGAAATCCAGGAAGTGGCTTTTTATGTGGGTCTTCAACAAAGTGGTTTTCTGTGGACATCCAGGAGTTATATTCTGTTGAGAGGTAAAGAAAGGGAGGCTCTAAAGCCTGACCTTCTTTCATTGATGTCTTCCAAGGTGTACATTGTGTCCCATATGGGTCCTTGGAGTTAATCATTCACTGGAGTTAGCCTCCAAGCTAGTTATATCCATCCTTGGATGAAGGAAGACTCATTATGGCAAGTTTTCTGAGCATGCCATTGATGGTGTCTATCACGCTGGACTCTGAGGTAGATTCCAAGCCACAGGAGTAGTCTTAAGATTGGGGTGTAGGATACCACTTCTCACCTCCCCCACCAACTAATGCCTTGTCTCTGTCCTTGAGTCATAGCATGTTTTCTCCACCTGGATATCCATCATTTGAGAATCTTTTTCACAAAGGTCAGTGAGTAGCTGGCAAAACTCTCTGATCCGATTTATGGTGTTGCTTATCAAGCCATTTAATTGTAGAACTATTCTCCATCCACCTGATGGAGATCTAGGTAGACACGTTGCTGTGCTTTCTTTGCCAGGAATCTGTCTTTGTCACTGCAGTAACACAGAAAGAATGCCTATAAAAGAAGGGATGGAGAGACACTGCTGTCATTTTTTGGCACTCAGAGACTTTAGTTTGAATTTGCATTTGCTATTTTTTCAGTGTTCCAAGTAGAAATACATCACTTATTTTTAAAATGCAAGACTTGTGTTTGCATTTTTTTCAACTTATTTCATGAGAAATCTTATTCTGATATTGGGGGCTACCCTTAGTAGGTATCCACTTGGAATGTCCTTCTTGTCTCACTTTAGCTGTTTATCTTTAAAGCTGTTGTATTCATGGGAGGTTGAATGCAGTCTTCTAGCTAAATATAATAGGATAATGCACTGCACTAAAAGTGTGTGTGCCTACACTGATTAAGTGCCCATCTTTTCTGTAACTCATTCAATTCAGATTTCAGCCCTGATTTTGGGGAAATGTTTTCACTTTAGTTGAGCCTGTCAGTAAAGTTTATATTAATGTATTTATTTATTATTTATTTTACATTTGCTGACCGGGTTAGTCTGACTGAGCTTAGTGGCCCATTTTCAGCAGAGTCCAGGGGAGAAATGTACCTCAGTAAGATACAGTTTTATTACAATGGTATTAGACTAAAATGAAAAATGTACATTACATACAATGTGGTCAGTAGTTATACAGTTGTAATTTCATTCCTGATGCACTGCTTAGAGTGTAGTGTTTAGAGCTAAAAATTGTTCAATAAGAATGATTATGTAGAATAAGTTGTAGACCGAAATTGGCTAGTATGTTAGAGGATAGGAGAAAGATGTTAGGGCAGAGTAGAGGAGGAGGAGAGAAGGAGTGAAAAGGAAGGTAGTGAGTAAGGAGGTGAGAAAAAGGGGGCAAAGACTGGAGTAAGATAGTGAGTTGATCTGAGAATGATAGAGTATTTTAATAGTTGTTTTGCAGGAGGTTTTACAGTTGAGTGTTGGGGGGGGTCATTGCTGTGAGAGTGAAACAGTTTAGGGAGGATGTGTACAGTGGCAGGACCCGATTGTTTTTAGGTATTCTCTGGTGGTTGTTTTGAACTTATTAGGGCGAAGGTGGATGAGTTTAAATACTTGAGATCAACTGTTCAGAGTAATGGTGAGTGTGGAAGAGAGGTGAAGAAGAGAGCACAGGCAGGATGGAGTGGGTGAAGAAAAGTGTCAGGAGTGATTTGTGACAGACGGGTACCAGTAAGAGTGAAAGGGAAGGGTCTACAAGAGGGTAGTAAGACCAGCTATGTTATATGGGTTGGAGACAGTGGCATTGACAAAAAGGCAGGAGTCAGAGCTGGACCTGGCAGAGTTAAAGATGTTAAGATTTGCACTGGGTGTGACAAGGGTGGACAGGATTAGGAATAAGTATATTAGAGGGTCAGCCCAGGTTGGAAGGTTTGGAGACGAAGCCAGAGGGGCAAGATTACGTTGGTTTGGACATGTGCTGAGGAGGGATGCGGAGTATATTGGGGAAAAAGATGCTAAGGATGAAGCTGCCAGGTAACAGGAAAAGAGGGAAGGCCTAAGATAAGGTTTTTGGATGTGATGAGAGAGGACACGCAGGTGGTTGGTGTGACAGAGCAAGATGCAGAGGACAGGAAGAAATGGAAACGGATGATCTGCTGTGGCGACCCCTAATGGGAGCAGCTGAAAGAAGAAGGGTGTGTTAGGGATCTAATTTCTAAGTGAAGTTTGTTCTAGGATATGGCAGGGTTATAATTGTAGAGGTTGCAGCCAATCTTGGTCTTGGGTTTATGTATTTGAAGCAGGTCTTGTCCAGAGCTACGGAGAGTCCTAGTTGGGGAATATCTAAAGATAATGACAGAAAGGCTGGAGCAGAAAGATTGCTGGTATAGGATGGAGTGGATTATCTGCAGTTGAGAGTGAGCGAGCTGATGTGGTAGTTCAAGCCAGTCAAGTTGTCTTAGGGAAAGGCAGTGGTGAGAGTTCATTGAGATTTGCAGCAAATCTTGCCACCTTATAGAGTCAAGTTTGCTTAGAAGAGAGAAGTTTAGATTGGTAAAATTGTGACAGCTATACAATGGACTGGGAAGAAGGTATGCATGTGCGAGAGCTATTTTTGCCTTGCTAGTCTAGTACTTTTTGTTCCAGTAAAGGAGTCCTAATTTTGATGTGCCCTTTTTATGCAGTTAAACACATGTAAGTCAAACTTCAGTCGGTCGTCTTTTGTAACTCCAAGCAATTTTGTGCTTGTTTGCACTGTGATGGATATGTTGTTGCTGGACTGTATAGTGAAAGTTGTTTTGAGTTTAGAGAGGTTTTGGGGGAGAAAGAGTAAAAGTTTTGCTTTTGGGGTTAAGAATTAGTTTATCACAGTGCCAGGCTTCAATGGAGTTGAAGGAAGATTGGGTGAGAGAATGAAGGTCAGAGGGAGTGTCTGTGATGGTGATGACAGTGGAGTCAGCAGCATATTGTATAAGGGATGATTGGGGACATGAGGTATGTAGCAAATTAGTAAAAATATTGAAGAGCAGAGGGCCAAGGATAGATTCTTGGGGGACTCTCATTTTAACATGGAGGAGTGTAGAAAGAGCAGAGAGCCATTTGACTGATTGCAGGTGATCAAAGAGGTAGCTAGAGAACCAGGAGAGAGTAGAAGGTGAGAAATGCAGATTAGATAGTTTGGTCAGTAGAATAGGGTTGGACACTGTGTCAGAGGCCTTGGAGAGATCCAGAAATAGGAGACTAGTCTGTTATCATGAGCAAAGGGCTATGGCGTTAGTGAAAGGTGATAGTGCAGTAGAGGTGCTGTGTTTGGGGCAAAATCCATGTTGTGTGGGTGTTGGTAGGTTTTTCTGAAGAAGTTATTATATAACTTGTTTGTGGACACATTTTTCCAATATTTTTGAGTGTGGAGATGTATAGCAGTTGGCTTAAAATTGGCGATGTCAGTGGAGTTTCCTCCTTTGTGTATTGGTATGGTGTAGAATTTCTTCCATATGAGGGTGGGACATATGATTCAGAGATGGGGCGATTGATTAAGGTCGATACTGGTACTGCAATGGTGTTTGCTGCTATCTGTAGGAAATAGGGTGGTAGGTTGTCAGCTGAAGGAGAGCATGTTTAAGTTTAGAGAGTAGGGATTTTATGTAGTTTGTAGGTACAGTTTTGAGGGTGAAAGAGCTAGAGGGGTCAGTTGAAGTAGAATTAGGGATGGTTGTTAGCATTGTTGGTAGGTGGGAGAGAGTTTATCATTTTAGTTATGGTTTCGATAAAGTAACTGTTGAAGAGGTCAGCATTTTTTCGGATGTGTTAGGGCAAAGATTAGGGGAGGAAGGGTTTACCAGGGTGCAGGATGAGATTAGAGTTCCAGAATTTCTTGGGGTCATATCTTTGAATAGAAGCATGGTTGGAGTAAAAGTCCTTTTTGTCTTTGTTTTTTGGCCAGATTTCTGAGTTGTTTGTAATGTTGTAAATGTGAAGGGATTTTGTTTTTTATCCATAGCTTCTGTATCTTGTCCCTGTGTTTCATTAGAGTAATTGTAGGATTAGTTAGCCAGGGAGATGTAATAGATTTTATTCTGACTTTGCAGAGGTGAGCTAGAGAGTTGAGAATGTTTAGGAAGATAGAGTTGAAGAAAACGATAGCTTTGTCTAGGGGGAGAGTGGCAAGATGTGACCAGTTAATTCTGGAGAGATCATCTTTGAAGATCTCAGGACACATCGTAGAAACTTTGTGAGAGGTTATATACTTGTGCAGTCTGGTGAAGTGAGGAGTATACCCGTTGACTCTTACAGGGGAGTGATTGCTCAGGGCATGTGGTAGGGTCTTTGAGGGTGGGACACTAGGATCCAGTCTAAGAGAGAGCTGGCGGCATGAGATTTATGGGTGTGTGTGTGGGTGTGTGTGGGTGTGGTAGAGATCAGTTGCTCAAAGCTATGTAGGTTGATGGAGGAGGTTAAGTTTGGAGCATACTAGTCAATGATTTACATCCCCCAGGAGAATGGTTTCATTATGGGTGGTTTGAGAGGTGAGAGACAATGTTTTCTAGGATAGTTATGTTGTTGCCGGGGGGGATATAGATAGCTACCACAGTTATAGTAGTGTGACTGTTGAGTTTAAAGTTGGTTAGTAGTAGCTCAGCTGGAGAGAAAGAGGGTGTGAGTTTGTTGGGGCTTATGGGGGGTGAGATTGTCAGAATAGACCATGGAGGCTACTCCACCCTTTTTCTTTTGTCCATCTAATCTAAGGATCTTATACCCAGGTGGGAGTATGTCACAGTCTAGGTTGTGTGGTTTTAACTATGTTTCTGTTAGCGTGATTATATCAGTGGAGTAGTTAGACATTCAAGCATGGAATTCGCTAACCTTGTTAACTATACGTGAGATTCGGAGAGTAGAGGGATACTTGTTTTTTTACAGGGGTCTGAGTGGGTGAGTTTGGGGGGGGGCAGTATTTAAGTTGAGGGGATAGAGCAGGGTCCTGGGTTAGGATGAATATCCCCAGCCAGCAATAGAGATTTATGATGGGGCAATATTTTGAGTAGCAGATGCTTTATTTTGCCAGTTAGAGAGGTGATTATAAAAGGAGGTATTCTAATTTTTGGGAGGGGTGTGTTGGGAGGTAGGATGGATGAACATATGGAGAAGTATTGTTAAGGTTTAATAGAAGTTGTATTCATATTCGTTGGGTAGAAGTGTGGAGGTGACAGATGTGAGTGATGAGGCGAGTGTGTAGAGAAGGAGCAAGAGAAATAGTAATAAAAAGGCTTGTTGTTTGAAAGTCATATTGGTAGGAGCAGAGAGAAAGGAAAGAATGAGTGGAGTATAAAGCTTAGTGGGTAGGGTTGTGTGTAATGTAAGAGTGGGATGGATTATAGTAGTGATTGTATGGTGAGTCTGTGTGTGATGCAATAGAAGAGTGGGAGTGTTCGGGAGGGAGGTGTACTCAATTAGGGGTAGGAAGCGGAGTGGTAAGGGAAGTGAGATGTTTGGATGGCTTAGTATAAAGGAAATGATATGGGGGGGATGGGAATGGGGGTGGGAGGGGAGCAAAGTGAGCCCGAGCATTGCGGGGCCCACCCTGATCTTAGCTAGCATGAGGTAAGAGAAATTAAACAATCAGCCAGGTTACTGTTTTTGTGGGTAGCTTTCCCTAGGCTTCTAGTGGGTTTGGAATGGGCTGTTTTGCTAGAAGTAACAATGGCAGTCTGGTCAGGTGCAAAAAACTAGTTTAAGGGGCTGGGAAAGGCTTGTAGAGATTCGGGACTAAGTGAGCAGTCCTAGGAACTTTAGGGATTGCTGGCATTCAAAGGCAGCTTGCTCACAAGGGGTTTCAGCCAAAAAAGATATTACAAGCAGTTACACACTCAAAACTTGTATGCATACGTTTTAAACTCTTTTTCAGCCGATGTCCTTCATGGATGCATCTGCAGTCATAACAAATGGGTTGCCCTGTCGTCAGGCAGCCCTTCGGTCGGCTGGATTCCAAAGTCTGGGTCCGGCTTCGGCTGATGTCGCACTTCACCCGACGTCATCTCTGCTGGTCTTCGGGTATAAAGGCATCAGCCGACGCCATTTTCCTCAGTCTTTCTTGCCGCGTGGCGCCCGAAGCAGAAGCTGTTCGCAAGTGCCGGTCGGTCAGATCCAGAGATTACTACTACCAATACTACAAGACTTCTAAAAGCTAAGTACCCCGTTGGGGACTCTTTCTTGCCTCAGCCGATGTCAGAAAAAGTCAATAACTGTTTAACTTGTGGGAAACAAATACCTCATAAAGATTTCCACTCTTACTGTTTGCCTTGCTTTAGGCCTTGGGCTTCATGGCATCATGCATAATCTTGGTCCCACATGCCAGACTGCATATGAGAAAGTTACAGTGGTACCTAAAGAATTTGTGGTCTCAACACAGGCACAGCTTAGAAACAGAAATACCACTAATCCCATGCTTAAAACAGGAGTTCCTATGGTGGGCTCGGCATGCCAGTCAAACCCAGGCTTACCCTTCCACAACTTTCGAGCAAACCAAACCATCACAACGGATGCCTCAGACCTAGGATGGGGGGCACACATGCTGGACAAATGCGTACAAGGACTGTGGACTCAGGACCAGCTGCACCTGCACATAAACCAAAAAGAAATGCTGGCAGTAAAACTGGCAATCCTAAAATTCAGACCATTCCTCAAAGAAGGCCATTTGATGATAAGGACAGACAACACCACAGTCATGTGGTACATCAACAAACAGGGAGGCACTCATTCTTACCCCCTATGCAGAATGACTTTGGACCTGTGGAATCTGTCTCTCAGCTACAACATCCAGTTACAAGCAATATTTGTACCGGGAAAAGAGAACATCCTAGCAGACATTTTAAGCAGAACCACCTCGGATGCTCACGAATGGATGCTACACCCAGACATCTTCAAGGCCATCACAAAGAAATGGGAATGCCACAAATAGATCTATTCGCTTCCCCACAAAATCACCAGCTCAAAAATTCTGCACAAGGACATTCCACCCACTTGCATGGAAGGTGGACTCTCTATCCTTCAGCTGGAAAGGCCTGACAGCATATGCATTCCCACCTCTTCCCTTGATGCACAAGGTACTACTGAAAATCAAAGAGGAACGCCCAAGGATAATTCTGATAGCTCGAACTGGCCAAGACAACACTGGTACCCATTGCTGAGGAACATGTCTCGGGAGAAAATGTGGTCAATACCCCTGATGCCTCTGATGTTAACTCAGAACAACTACAACATCATACATCCAAACCTAAAACCTTGCAACTGACTGCCTGGAACATCACATAGCAGTAACTAACCCAGACCTTTCACAAAGGGTTAAAGACATTATCCTGAAGCCCGCAGACCTTCAACAAGAAGGAACTATGCAGGAAAATGGAAAAGGTTCGTCATTTGGAGTACTGAAAGAGGAAAAGATGTGTCGAACATAGATATTGCTAACATTCTGGAGTACTTGGCAGAGCTTCTACATACAGGCCTGTCCTATTCCTCCATCAAGATACATGCATCAGCTATTTCAGCAGAATACAGCTTTGATCCTCCTGTCTTTTCACATCCTCTACTCAGGCAGTTTCTCAGAGGGATCAAGAATGTAAAACCTCCTAGGAAACCACCATTACCAGCATGGGACTTGAACTTTGTACTAGAAAAGTTGACGCCCTCTGTTTGAACCAGCAGCAACAGCAGATCTACAACACCTGTCATGGAAAACTGCTTTCCTACTGGCTATTACTTCAGCAAGGAGGGTTTCGAACTACAGGCCTTAATGGCAGTGCAACCCTTCCTAATCTTCCATCAAGATAGGGTGTCCATGAGAACTAATCCTACATTTATGCCTAAGGTGGTATCCAGAGTGTCTTTAAACCAGGCAATCCACCTACCTACTTTCTTTCCCAATCCACAAAACACAGGTGAAAGAATAATGCATACCTTGGATGTACACAGACAGTTACGCTACTACCTGGACAGAACCAAAGGTAACAGAAAAACTGACCAGCTCTTTGTAGCCTATGCAACAGGAAGGGAAGGAAAAGCAATTTCCAAACAGACAATCTCCAAATGGATAGGAAATTGCATAAGATTCTGTTACTCCTACCATGGAAAACCAATTCCACAGAACATAAGACCTCATTCTACAAGGGCTACAGCCACTACCACAGCTTTCTTAAGAGGAGTGGCAACCAAGGACATTATTGAGGCGGCTACTTGGACCTCCGTGCATACATTTGCCAAGCATTATAATTTACCTCTATATTCTAGATCCCGAGCAGGGTTTGCCACTGCCGTACTGCAAGGGATCCTGACTACACCATAACTATTATTCCTCCTCCCCTAGTTTGGCTATGGTATTCTACCCATTTGTTATGACTGCAGATGCATCCATGAAGGACATAGTACAGTTTTGTACCTACCATAAATGTAGATGTCCGAACTGGATAGCATCTGCAGTCAGGATTACCCTCCCTCCTTCCCCTCTGCGGTACTCCTAGGGTATTTACCCTCCTAATAGCTAGCTGGGGGGGGTGGGTCTCTTATGGTGTATTTGTTTGTATATATGTACATACATGTTTATTTTTTGTGTTTGCCTTCTACTATTTTGGAAACATTGGCATTTATCCAAAATTTAGCTTTCCAATAGGGCAATGGGCGTCTGGGGCAAGAAACACTGAGGAAAGTGGCGCCGGCGCATGCCTTTATAGCCGGAGACCAGCAGAGATGACGTCGGGTGAAGTGCGACATCAGCCGGCGGACCCAGACTTTGAATCCGGCCGATCAAGGGCTGCCTGACGACAGGACAACCCATTTGTTATGACTGCAGATGCTATCCAGTTCGGACATCTACATTTATGGTAGGTACAAAACTGTACTTTTTATGTACCGGGATCTAGGAGCCGTTTGCTGGTAAACTGCAGTTGCAGAGACCTCAGATGTTTATTGGCACAGTAAAAGGCTAGACAGGTAGGCTATGGAGGAGAAAAAAGATAGAGAAGGGAAAAAGTTTAGTGCAGTCAAACAAGGTCACCCTTCACATGGGAGCATGTCTCAAATTCAGTATACAGAGTTTAGACACAAGCTTAGTAAGAGAGAGAAATTAACTGTTAGTTCAACACTTTGTAACGGGCAAGGACAGCTTAGAATTACTAAAGCTTAAGTACTGTTTAACGAGCAATGCTACAGTTTCTAAAGTTTATAATTGTAGACAATTTTTATAGTTACTATATGCAGACATTTATGTTCAACAGTAATCCTTTACAATCTGATTAACACACTGACAATATGGGGTAGCAGTGTTGGCATGCTACTGTACATAAAGCTGTAGTGCAGGGCAATTCACTTAACTACAACTGGCGTTTCAGATATGCACACCATAGGAGTATTTCGACAGTCAAAAAAATCTAACAAAGTAAACTCCTACTCCAGTTTTATCCACTGCTAATTATAACATTAGGTCACTGTTAGCAGATCTAACTACAATTGCTACTACAGTGTGTTTCACCCAACATTCAGTTATGAGCAATGAAAAGGAAAAAAAGAAAATACATACGATTACAGCACATTCCTTTCTAGTATGGTTAAGCCCTTACCTGGCGAGCACGCTACCTCTAGGAAAGCTCGGCTAGACTAAATTTTTAAATATGGCGCCCATAGGAACAGGTTAGGGATATAGGTTTGGATAAGATAGTAGGGGCTTTTTTGGGGGGGGGGGGAATGGATAAAAGG